>NW_026058663.1:6894-20860 GCF_023721935.1 Panthera uncia
CCCCCTCCCCCGTTCATGCTCTGTCTCTCTCTGTCCCAAAAATAAATAAAAAACGTTGAAAAAAAAATTAAAAAAAAAAAAATAAATAAATAAATAAAAAGAGACAGAGACCTCCATAAGAGACCACATGGAGAGAGGTCCCAGCCACCCCAAACGGGGCCACCCTAAGCCAACCATTCCCGCTGAGCCAGCAGAAGACCGTGGATGCACAAGCAAAAATCCCAGACAAGAGGCGTGCCTCCGTGGCCCAGTTGATTAAGCGTCCAGCTCTTGCTTTCGACTCACGTCATGATCTCACGGTTTGTGAGTTCGAGCCTGTCAGGCTCTGTGCTGACAGTGGGGAGCCTGCTTGGAATTCTCTCTGTCCCTCTCTCTCTCTGACCCTCCCCTGCTCACACTCTCTCTCAATCTCAATATAAAGAAATAAACTTAAAAAATTAAAAAAAAAAAAAGCCCAGACAAGATCAGCCATGCCCAGAAGAACTGCCCAGCTGAGCCCAGCACAAACTGCCAACCTCATAAGCTCAATGAAAGGTTTCCAAGGAGCGCCAGTCAGATGTGAGGTGGTTATTCTGTACAAGCAAACGGATACAGGCGGGCAGCTTCCAAGAGGCCCTCGAGTCCGCTGATTGCAAGCTGCGTGCTATGTGGATAGAGAAACTGGTTTCACTAATGTGCCATGTGGGGGAGGGTAGAGACTTAGATGTCCCGTATTATTTGTTTTCCCCTTCTTTCACATCGTAATAGAACTGCCGATTCAAAAAAAAATTGGTAGTGTTTATTTTTCAAAGAGAGAGAGAGGGAGGGAGGGAGACAGAGTGCAAGTGGGGGAGGGGAAGAGAGAGAGAGACACAGAATCCGAAGCAGGCTCCAGGCTCTGAGCTGTCAGCACAGAGCCTGATGCGGGGCTCGAACTCACAAACTGTGAGATCGTGACCTGAGTTGAAGTCAGACGCTTAACCAACTGAACCACCCAGGCGCCCCTAGAACTGCTGATTTTTTTTTAAGTTTATTTACTTATTTTGAGAGAGAGAGTACAAGTGGAGGAGGGCCAGAGAGAGAGGGAGAGAGAATCCCAAGCAGGCTCTGCACTGACAGCGGGGAGCCTGATGCAGGGCTCGAGCTCATGAACCTTGAGGTCATGACCTGAGCCGAAACCAAGAGTCGGATACTTAACCGACGGAGCCCCCCAGGCACCCCTGGAACTGCTGATTTTAAGTTGGGCTTAACAGTCCAGTGAGGACAAGCAAACAGCTACAGACGGCAACAGAGCTAAGTTCTGCCAGGAGGAAAGAATGGGCGGAGACATGTCTGTCTCCTGCTTTGCCCTCCACGGCTGTCTGGAACCAGAACTAGGGGAGACATCACAAGGTCCCCGTCGACTCAAGCCCCCAGGACGAAAAGCCATAGGCCCCGGGGGGGCTTAAACAGAAACCATTCACTTCTCACCGTTCTGGAGGCTGGAAGTCTGGGTCAGGGTGACTGTGCGGTCGAGTTCTGGTGACAGCCTGTCACCTCCGTGCTGTGTCCTCAGATGGTGCAGAGACAGTGCTCTGGCCTCTTCGAGTACTCACAAGGACACTAATCCCATGACCGGACCTCCACCCTCATGACCTCATGGAAACTTGGTTACCTCTCAAAGACCCCACCTTCCACAAACCATCACACTGGGGATTAGGGCTTCAACTCACGGATTTTGTGGGGACATATCAGCTATGTGTGCGGGATCAGCCATCTTCCCTGAGCCACTGATATTTGGGATTCGGGGCCCAGAACCCAGGCCCCTATGTGCTCAGGAATGTGTGCCCATCCTAAAGGTCACAAAGGTGGGCACTGCTTTGTCACTACGAGCGGATCCCTCTCCAGTGAGCAACTTGAAAATTGTTTTGTTTGGGTTGGTTTTGCATTTTAAAATTCAGATATAGATCAGTTAAGCGTCCGACTCTTGATTTCAGCTCAGGTCATGATCTCATGGTTTGTGAGTTCGAGCCCCGTGTTGGGCTCTGCGCTGACAGTGTGGAGCCTGCTTGGGATTCTTTCTCTCTGTCTCTCTGCCCCTCCCCTGTTCACTCTCTCTCAAAATAAGGAAACTTAAGTAAACATAATGAATAAAGTAAATATAAGTAAATAAGGAAAATAAGGAAACTTAAAAAAAAACTTTAAAAAAACATAAAAATAGGGGTGTCTGGGTGGCTCAGTTGGTTAAGCGACCAATTTCAGTTCAGGTCGTGATGTCGCAGTTCATGGGTTCAAGCCCCACGTCGGGCTCCGTGCTGACAGCTCGGAGCTTGGGGCCTGCTTCGGATTCTGTGTCTCCCTCTCTCTCTGCCCCTCCCCTGCTCATGTTCTGTCTCTCAGCAATAAATAAATGTTAAAAAAAAAAAAGAAAATTAAAAAAATAATAAAGTGTACAGTTCAGGAAGTGCCTGGCTGGCTCTGTCAGTGGAGGGTGTGACCCTTGACCTCAGGGTTGTGGGTTCAAGCCCCACGTCGGGCTCTCTGCAGGCGGCACAGAGCCTGCTTTGGATCCTCTGTCTCTCTCTTTCTGCCTCTCCCCTGCTCATGCTTTCAAAAATAAATAAATATTTTTAAAAATCATAAAAATAAAAAAATAGAAATAAATAAAATGTTTTTTTTTTAAACTGTATAGCTCAGGGGCTTTTTATACTCACAAGCTGGTGTGTGATACCATCACCACTAAGGCATTTCCATCCCCCTCCCCCTCCCCCTCCCTCCCCGCCCCTGGAGAATCACGACTCCGCTCCCCCAGCCCCTGTAACCCACTCATCTACTTCCTGCCTCCGTGGATTTGCCCTCTGCACAAGTCATACAAATGAAATCACACAACCTGTGGCCTCTGGTGTCTGGCTTCCTTCACCCAGCGTCCCGTTTCTGAGACTGGTCCACACTGCAGCCGGTGTCAGGACCTCCTCCCGGTTTATGGCTGAATAAGACGCCTTAGCATGCATTCCTCGGTTGCTGGACATTTGCATGTGTCTCCACCTTCTAGCTGTTGTAATGTTGCTGCCGACATTTGTGCACAGTGTGTGTGTGTGTGTGTGTGTGTGTGTGTGTGTACGAACGTATGTTTTCAGTTCCCTCGGGCAGACCCCTGGGAGTAGAATGACTGGGTCATCCGTTAACTGTGTTCAGCCTCTCCAGGACCTGCCAGAGTGGTTCCCACACGCTGTGTGACATTCCCACCAGCAGGGGGGAGGCTCCACCTTGACACATCACCCTATGGAGTGTTGTAAGTCAGGGGGACCGGACAGGCTGGCTGCGGGGTAATAATGATAGAACTCGCTAAGTGTCTGTAAGCGGAGCATTTATTTCACACCGCAGAGACGGGACAGGTCCTCCCAGGGCTCTGGCTCCAGCCCCAGGGCCTCACTTCCAGCGGCCTCCAACGCGGCCCTTCCCTGCCCCCTTCCGGCTGTAGGAGAAGAGAGAGGGGGAGTCAGGCAGGACGGGCTCCCCCAGCGTCTGAGCTGGGCCCTGCCCCCAATTCAGGAAGTCCCCGCCCCCCCCCCCCCCCCCCCAAAAAAAAGTCCGGCTCTCCCTGCCCAGAGGAAGGGGCAGGCAAATGCGTTCTCCCGTCGCGGACTGGGGCGGTGGGCTTGATGGCCTAAGGCCGGCTCCCCCCGACCTGAGGGAAGTGATGTCCGTGGGTGCGCTCAGGGTGTCCCTGCGGAAGCTGATAAATGTTTAGCAGGACGGGCTGGGGGAAGGGAGGGACGGGTGAGTGAGCGTGGGTAGCACGCAAGATGGGTCAAGGCTGGCGGGAAGGACGCAGCCGGTGGGAGGCATGGAGAGAGGAACCGAGAGCCGGAGAAAAGGAGGCTAGGGACGCGGAAATAGTCACGGCCGTTACAGCGGTTACGGGCACTCGGGGCGGGCCACCCTGGGCACCGCAGGTTTTGACCGGCTTCCGTGGCCTCCCCCCATCACGGGCCGGGAGCACCGACCCCTGCCCCTGCGACAGCCCGGTGCGCTCCAGCCATCGTCCACCCTCCCTGGGGGCAAGATCGCCTGCCCCACTTGACAACCCGGAGAAGCACACACAGAGAGAAAGGGACAGATGCCAAGAGGGGGTCGAGGGATTGGAGGGGAGCCACAGGGAAGGAAAGAGGAACCCCAGGGTTGGACAGGGGCGTGGGGCTCAGCGGCCCAGGCACACTTACAACTTCTGGGCGTGGCTGATGCGGTTGTACAGCACATTGATCTGCAAGGGGAGAGAAGGGGATGATGGGGCGGGGGCACGCCCGCCCACACGCCCGCCCACCCCTGCTCCGCGCCAGACACGCACGCACTCCCCTGCCTTGCATGGGACGGGCACCCATGCACGCATGCACGCCCCTGCCCTGCACCAAACACGCCCTCTCGCCCCTGCCCTGCGCCAGACACGCACGCATGCACGCACGCAGGCCCCTGCCCTACGAGGGACACGCCAGATACGCATGTACGCCTGCCTACCCCTGCCCTGCACCAGACACGCCCACCCGCCACTGCCCTGCGCCGGACACACACGCACACAGACCCCTGCCCTGCGTGGGACACGCACGCACGCATGCCCACCCCTGCCCTGCGCTGCCCTCCGTGGGACACGGGTCTCACCTCATACTTCTGCTGCTTCAGCTTCGCCATAAGGTCAAACTTCTCGGACTCCAGCTGGTGGATCCAGTCCGACAGCTCCTGGGCCTTCTCCCTGGCAGGGGCAGAAGGGCTGTCACGCACCGGGCCAGCCCACAGCCCAGAGAGAACGGTCCAAAGCCACACGGCCAGTCTCCTCTGAGTTGGGCGT
Organism: Panthera uncia; assembly: GCF_023721935.1. Lineage (NCBI taxonomy): Eukaryota > Metazoa > Chordata > Mammalia > Carnivora > Felidae > Panthera > Panthera uncia. The sequence continues at coordinate 11,696 of NW_026058663.1, forward strand.
TATTGGTACCATTTTGTTAAGAGGTGTGGCCAAAATATTCAAAGTGAACAGAAGAAAGGGGTTTTTAAGTCTCTGCCCCCTGTCTCCACATCCAAAAGTCATTTCCGTAAGGGAGAATAATGTCATGGTCAGGAACTCGGGCTCTGGAGTCAGGAAGCCCCGGTTCAAATCCCCTCTCTGCTATCTTCTGGCAAGAGTGATTCCCTAGGATCCTATTTCCCTCTCCATAAAATGTACACAAAAATCTGTGGCTGCCTGCTCTGTATCTCTTCTCCCTTTCTTCCTTAGACACAACCTTTGGCAACAGGTCCAGTTAAAAAGCTACTCTCCCAAATCTCCCTGTGCGTGAGAGGGTGGGGGTGACCAGTGGGGTGAAGGCAGTCATTAGGCATGGCTTCTGAGCAAGCCTTTTGTGGCTCCTTCCTTGCGACTTCTTCCTGCTGCTTGGATGTGTTGGCTGGAGCTCCAGCAGCCACATTGGACTATGAGGTGATTTTGAGAATGGAAATATGGGGCTAAATGTGGCAGAGCAGAAAAACAGGAGTCTGGGTCTCCAGTGATTTTGTAGAGGTCCCATACCAGCTATGGACTACCCTAGTGTCAGATTGCTTCTCTGTGACAAAATCAGCCTCTGTATTTTAGGCTGCTATGGACAGATCTCTTTACTAGAGGCCAAACTTATCCCTTTTTTTTTTTTAAGTTTATTTATTTTTGAGACAGAGAGAGACAGAGCATGAACGGGGGAGGGGCAGAGAGAGAGGGAGACACAGAATCGGAAGCAGGCTCCAGGCTCTGAGCCATCAGCCCAGAGCCCGACGCGGGGCTCGAACTCACGGACCGCGAGATCGTGACCTGAGCCGAAGTCGGCCACTTAACCGACTGAGCCACCCAGGCGCCCCCCATCACCCCATTTTATACCACAGCGAGCCCAGGGTTCAAATCCCAGCTCTCATGCTTGCACGCTGTGCAGCCCTGGAAAGCTTACTTAACCTCTCTGTGCCTCAGGTCCCTCATCTTTAACGTGAGGATAATGATAGGATCTACCTCACAGGGCCATGAGCCCTGCAGCCATCCCCTTCACTATCGTCGCCTCACCGACCTTTCCAGGCGGACCAGGTAGGCTGTGTCCTCCTATCCTCATTTTTACCAGTAAGGAAAGTGAGGCTCAGAGAAATTACCTCACGTGCCTAAGATCACTCAGCAGTGAGCGGTGGAGCAGGCACTGAGCGCTGCCGTCGGAGGCTGAGTTCCAGACCCTATCACTGTGCAGCCTCGGGGGTAGTGGGGGTTCCTGGCTACATGAGCCACGTCCCAGGCCAGAGTACGTCAAAGCACAAATGACGCCCCCGGAGGAAAAGTCCTCCGCAGCCTTCCCACTGACGGCTTATCATGAGGTGTGGGCTGTCGTGAACGGGAGGTGAAGGGGGAGGTAGAGTCTGGTGGGGCAGAGACGTGGCTGGAAAGTTCTCACCGGCACATCTGGCTTCGATTCAGAGAAAAGACGGGGCCTTCCTAAGTTTCCACAGGACATCAATGAGTCAACATAATCTCCTAAATTTGGGGGAGTTATCTCGTCTGGCCTTATTACCTCCCAGGCTCCACAAGTCACGGTACCCACAAAAAGTGGGTCCTATACCAGTGACATGTATCACAGGGAAGACAGCAAGGGGCCCAGAGAGGGGGAGACCCTTGCCCGAAAGTCACACAGCATGAGGGCTCAGACCCGGGCTTCTGCCCTCCCAGAGCTGGTCCCCTTATCTCCCTGTCTTACAACAAGCCCGTCCCACGCTGAGGCCCCCAGGACACCTACCGGAGTTGGTCTTCTCCCATGTGGTCGATGTTCAGAGGCTTTTTACGCTCAGACAGGATGCGTAGTTTCATCTCCCGGCCTGTCTGGCGCTTACCACGCTTTTGTTCTGCCTGAGGGGACAGAAGGGGAGGTGCTCAACTGTGGGACTGATCAGAACACAGGGCGCTGAGCTCCTCGCCACCTGTCCCTACACCCAGGAATCCGGGCCCCTGGCCCCTCTTCCCTCAGACCCAGGAGTCCCGGCCCCTAGCCCCTCCTCCCTCAGACCCAGAAGTCCAGACCTCCACCCCCCTCCTCCCTCAGACCCAGGAGTCCAGGCCCCCAGCCCCTCCTCCCTCAGACCCTGGAGTCCAGACCCCAGCCCCCTCCTCCCTCAGACCCAGGAGTCCAGACCCCACAGCCCCTCCTCCCTCAGACCCAGGAGTCCTGACCCCCAGCCCCTCCTCCCTCAGACCCAGGAGTCCCGGCCCCCAGCCCCTCCTCTTTCAGACCCAGGACCCAGATCCCCAGCCCCTCCTCCCTCAGACCAGGCCTCAGGCCCCCAGCCCCTCCTCCCTCAGACCCAAAAATCTGGGCCCCTAGCCTCCTCCTCCTCCCTCAGACCTCCCCTATCAGGAACCAGAAGTCTAGGCCCCCAGCCCCTCCTCCCTGGGAATGTAGACCTTAGGTCCCAGGGGACTGAACTCACCTTGACCAGGTAACCCCCAAAATGGGCTCCCATGTTGGATAGAACCTTCTTCTTTTTGGCATCATCCTCAGCCCGCTTCTTGGCTTCTTCTTCCTCCTTCCGCATTTTCTCCTCCTAAGGGAAGAAAGGGGTTAACCCCAAGGCCACCCTCTGGGGGGAGGGGTCTGAGATTCCGGTGGGGGAGGGGGGGCTCAGGTGTGAGTCGATGGAAGCAGCAATCAACCAGACCCAAGGCATGGGACAAAGTCAAGGTCAGGAAAGGCAAAAATGCAGGCATTCTGCTCCTGGCCCTTCCAGGCCTGGCTCTGTGACCACCTGCGGCTCTGTGATCACCTGCGAGTCCCTTTCCTCTCTGGTCCTTAATATCCCTCAAGCAAGAATTAAAATGCAAGGGATGTGCCTGCTTGTTTTCTACATTCCTGTAGCCTGAAGGCCGATGGTGAGGTTGCTGTGTGGCCTCAGTGCAGATACTCACCCTCTCTGGGCCTTCATCTCCCTTATTCTCAGGAGACAAGAATGTCTCAGAGGATGAAGGAGGGTAACTGGTGACGGGGTGGGGGGCTTGGGGCACCAGAAGGGGCTGAATGGCCTCGAGCCTGAGGAAGGGGTTCTGCAACGTCTAGTGACGGCATCCCCACGTTTCAAAGTCTGCACCGCATGCCCCAGAAACGGTGGCTTGCAGACCAACCCCTCTGCCCCCTGGAAGTGCTGGTGAGGTGGGCACGATGGGTTTTTGCAGGCCCCACCTGAATCAGTTTCCTCCTGCTGCTGTAATTGGCAAACTGAGGGGCTTAAACCAGCAAAAGCTTATCACCTTACAGCTCTGCGGGTCAGAAGTCTGAAATGGGTCTTATGGGCTAAAACCAAGGAGTGAAGAGGGCCGGTTCCTGCTGGGGGCTCCCGGGGAGAATCCACTCCCTTGCCCTTGCTTCTAGGCACCGCATGCAACCCTTGGCTCCTGGCCCCTTCCTCCCTCTGCAAAGCTAGCAGGACACTATCTTCAAGTATCTCTGACTCTGACCCTACAGTGTCCCTGTTGTAAGGACCTTTGTGATAACACGAGGCCGATCTGGATAATGCAGAATCATCTCCCACCTCAACGTCCTTAACTCGATCGCACCTGCAAAGTCCCTTTTGCCATGCCAGGTACCATATTCACAGACTCTGGGAATTGGGACATGAACATCTTGGGGAGACCAGTATCTTGCCGACCATGTCAGTCTACTACCAATCTTTGAAAGTGGTTCAGGCGGGCCACTCCTTGATTCCAAGTCAGGTCGTGCCTCCAAGGCCCTACACCAACGGGAATATTCTAACCAGTGGCCTACAACTAGCCAGCAATTTGCTCCAAGATGGACAGGTGACCAGTCTGAATGCACCCCAGGATCATGCAGAAGACAGACAAAAGAGTTTGAGCCCAAGTAGCTGGTGGTCATTTGTCACCCCTGCCTGAGAACGGGGTGTCCAGCAGGGTGACCAACAACTCCGTTCGCCTCGGTCTGATGGGACACAGGATTTTCAGGGCGCCGACCAGGAGAGTCCCAGGCAAACCCAGGATGAGCTCACCACCCGCAATGTCCATAGAAAGGTGAGCCCGGGGGATGGGAAGAGAAGAGCTGGGAGATTTTGCTTAGGTTCCTTGATCCAGCCATACCTGAAGCAAGTCACACTCTACACTTGTTTAGTTATGTGAGCCAATAAAATTCTCTTTCTGCTGAACCCAGTTTGGGCTGGGGTTTCTGCCCCTTCCAACCGACAGATCCTTGAATAACACAGCACAAGGGCTCTCTCAGGACCGCAGACAATATCATGACTGGGAAATGGAGCAACCAGCTGAAGAAGTACATTTGGTCTCCCAGGGGAGGGGAGGCACCCACCGCCAGCTTAGCCTGACGCTCGCGCTCCTTCTCGGTTCTGAAGCGCTGTTGTTCAGCTCTCTCCGCCCGGCGCCGCTCCTGGAGGAGAGAGAAAAATGAGGGGGTGTAGGAACCCCCCCCCCCCCCCCCAAAGGAGGTCAAGAGCAGAGATGAGCTAGTTTGCGTGCGACCACCGACTTAGGCGAGCGCCCAAAGATTCGGCCTCGGGCCTGCCCTGGACCCCAAGGAAGGCCCCGGGGGAGGGAGGCGTTCGCCGCACCCCGGTCGCCCCACTCACAATGCGCTCCTTCAGCGCTATGAGCTCCTCTTCCTCCTTCTTCCGCTGCTCAAAATGCACGTCAATGAGCGTCTGCAGCTCCAGCAGATCCTTCTCCATGCGCTTCCGGTGGATGTCCTACAGCACGGAGGGTGCGGGCCCCCGTCATTCCCGGGCAGGGCAGGGGAGGAGGCACCCGCCTGCGGGCACCTTTGAGCGACGTCGGGGGCGGGGCCCCCTGCCGGCCGGGACGGGCTTGGACAGTCTAGAGAACCAGGGGCGCTTTCGCGATGTTTCCAGCAGGTGGCACTAGAGGCCCACTCGGTTCATTAGGCGGCCTCCCAAAGGGAGCGGGACCCAGCGCCTCTTCCTAATTTGCACAAAAGCGCCCTGGGGACCGGATGTCCAGGTACTTACATCGAAGTCCACACGTTCCCCTTCTGGGATCTTCGGGGGAATCAGAGGAGGGACCACAGGCCTGTCGGGCGGAAAGGGGAGAAAACTGGGGCTCCCGGGCTGCGCCGACCAGCAGGTGGCAGCCACGCGCGGTTCGGAGCACCAGGCAGGTGGCTGGCTCGTCCGAATCCAGATTCCGCGGGCTTGCCAGTGAAATTTCCAAAACTTGCCTCCAGCAAACGCATGTAAAATAGTTCACTAATAATGTTTCCTACCGATTACATGTTCAAATAATGAAATTTCAGATATAATGGGTTGAATTAAAAAAATGCTGTTAAGATGAATTTTACCCGTTTTGTGCTACTTTTTAAAACGTGGCTTGTAAAAAATATATAGTTACAGACGCGGCTTGCGTTGTATTCGTACAGGGCGGTGCATTGGGGGCGGAGCGTGGTCAGCCCTTCATCTGGCTTTAATCGGAATTCTCTCCCCTGTTTTATTTTATTTTTTTTTATGTTTTTATTTATTTTTGAGACAGAGAGACAGAGCATGAGCAGGGGAGGGGCAGAGAGGGAGGGGGACACAGAATCCGAAGCAGGCTCCAGGCTGCCAGCACAGAGCCCGACGCGGGGCTCGAACTCACCGAGTGTTCTATCGTGACCTGAGCTGAAGTCGGGCGCTTAACCGATTGAGCCACCCAGTCGCCCCTCTCCTCTGGTTTTTAAGACAGCACGTTCACCTGATTTCTTCCCGCTCCTCTGAAGGGAGCTCTTCTGAGAGCTTTGCCCTTTTATTCATCCATAGGACACTCTCATGACCCGTGTCCCTCACTCCCGTGGCTTTGATTATCATTCATTATGGGGGATTCACTGACTCCTTCTCCAGCCTGGACTCACTTCTAAGTCCCAGACTCAGGTTAACAGGAGCCTCTTGAACATTTCCCGCTTTCTCACATGTCACGCCCTTGCTGAACTCATCGACTTCCCCAAGACCGAGTGGGGTTCCCAGCCCAGACCCCAGACCGTGGTCCTTTCCTCCTCCTTCCCTTCTCCCCAATGGAAAGTCCTGACCCCTTTGCCTGGCAATCTCCCCAGTCTGTTCCTTCCTTTCCACCCCTTGCCCCCTGCCCCAGCTCAGGCCTCAGTCCCTCTCACCAGAACCTTCCTGCCAGCCTCCTCCTGGCCTCCCAGTCTCCAGCTGTCCACCTTCGGTTCCTCGTCTTTCATGACTTTAGAGGGGCATTTCTAACACCCAGATCTCATCCTTAAGACAAAGTCCGAGCAACTCAGCATTCAAAGCCCTTCTCCATCCGGCCCCAGTCAACTCCTCCAGTAACTTCTCTCCTCCGTCACAGACACATTTCATGGTTCCCTGGCTATGCCATGTGCCTTTGTACCCCTGGGCCTTTCATATGCTGTTCCCTCTGCCTGCAATGCCCTTCCCCTGAGGCCTTCCCTCCTCCTGAAGCACACCTATGATCTCTTGCTCCCCCTTACTCTCTCACTCAGGTCTGTCTCCTCTGCTCAAAACCCTTCCAGGACTCCCCAGGGCCCCCGGCCTTCAGGGCCCAGCCCCTTCTTGCCCTCCACACTCCAGCCACAATGGAATTGGTGTCACTGGCCAAACCAACCCAGAGGACTCTGCATCTAAGTTATTTCTTATGCTTGCGTTGCTGCCTCCTTGCGTCTCCAAGCTTGGGCCCCGATGTCACTTCCTCCAGGACCCTCTGCCCCCATGAGCTTTCATGGCCTCCACAGATCTGCCTAGTTTGGAACCTCATCATCAGAATGAGCTGTGTCTGTGTCGGTTCCCTGAAAGCCTGGCCTAGATCCAGCCGCCACACCCTGCAGGCTTTCTCACCTACAATACCCCTCCAGCCTCATTCAGCTAGTGAACTCTTCATCCCTCAGGACTGAGGCGTCAACTCCCCTGGGAAGCCTTCCCTGACTACCCAGGGCAAACATAGGGCCCTCTTCTGTGCTACCATCACTGTCACGGGGTCTGTTTCCCCAACAGAGCAGACAGGGTCTGACTTGCCCAACACCACGGGAAGGTCTCTGGAACATGTGCTGAAAGAAGGAAGCCCTGTCCTTTCCCATTTCAATTGCCCCAGCTCCTTTCCTGCTTCCCCTCCCCCACCCTATCTCTGGTGGGGCACACATTAAGGAGGATAAGATTGGGACCCCCCCCCCCACACCTCCACCCTCCTAGGATCTCACCTTGGTTTGGGCCGCTCCTCTTCTAATGGGAAAACACAAAGAGATAATTAACAAGAGTTCATAGGGGCGGGCCTGACACGCCCAGAGAGGGAACACCCCCGTCCAAGCTATGGCCCCCAGGAGCAGCTCTAGGGGAGAGGCATGAGTGGGGGGCAAGAGGGGGGAAGGAAATCAGGGTGGCCGTAAAGGAGGAAGAGGGTCACACGCATCAGATATACATTCAGAACTGGTGTGGGGATCCCCCCCCACAGGGGTCCAAACCCCCAGATCTTCCTCCTATCACCTGCCCAGAGCTCAGCTCCCTCCCCCGCACCCCCCTCCCCCGCATTAAGACCTAGCACTGCAGGGTGTCCCCAGCCCTCCCCCTTGGGGACACAGGAATCCTGGGCTCCCAGTAGTAGCCCCTTCTGCAACTCGGGCCCCAACCTTTGAATGTATATGGAGGAAAAAAATAACGGGGTGGGGGCGAAGATGGGCGGGAGGGGGAGGGTGCCTGTCCGCAAACATCCAACCCTTCTACAAGTATTCCTCCAGGTTGGGGAAGAAGGCTTGGGTGTCGGTCCCTTTAAGAAGGAAGGGAAAGGGTTAAAGCCTCAGCGAGGCCATTTCCCTTCGTGGACACCAGAGGGCGCGCGAGCTCTCCGGGGCTTAAAGGACCGGGCCTGGGCGGGTTACAGGGGGGCGCAGGGGTTCCTCGCGGGGGTCAGGGCCCGAGGATATCGGTCTCCGCAAGCGAAGCAGCCGCGGTTACCTCGCTCTGCCACCGGCTCCGGCTCCTCGGCGGCTGGGGAGGAGGCAGGGGGGAGGGGGAGAGGGGAGAAGCGAGGATGGGGGAGCGAGGGGGAGCGGCCACGCCGGGGAGTGGGGGGCAGAGAGGAAAGAGAGGGGAGAGGCTGTTAAAGGACCTGAAGCCAGGGCGGTCGGGAGCCCCGTCCCCGCCGGCCTCTGCCCTGCCCAGCGCCCCCTCCCCACCCGGCCCCGCGGGGCAGCCCTCGAGGCTGCAGCCCCGCGGAGTCCAGGCCTCACCTTCCTCCTCCTCCTCCTCCGCAGCCTCCTCTGCAGGTAGGGGTGGGGGCAGAGAAAGCAGGGTTAGGAGCCCTCGGGGCCCGCGCAAGGCGCCGGAACCCCGGAGGGTGGGCGTGGGGGCAGTGGGCGACCCCGCCTGTCGCCTGCGTGTCCCCAGGCCACCAAGGCCGGCCCACTCCCCACTCACCTTCGGGCTGCTCCCTGAAGGCAGGGGTGGGAGGAAAGAGCGAGAGGGACGGTTAGAAGTCTTGCAGGTGGGAGAATGTTCCCACATCTCCACGCCCCCAGCCCTCCCGCCTGCCACTCACTCCTCATATTCCTGCTCCTCGGTGTCAGACATCCTGTGTGACCTGAGGACCAGAAAACGCGGCAGTGAGCTGGGGTCCTGATGGAGGAGGGGCTGGGGGCCTGGACTCCTGGTCTGAGGGAGGAGGGGCTGGGGTTCAGGACTCCTGGGTCTGAGGGAGGAGTGGCTGGGGCCTGGACTCCTGGGTCTGAGGGAGGAGGGGGCTGGGGGCCTGGACTTTCGGTTCTGAGGGAGGAGGTCCTGGGAGGTCAGGACTCCTAGTTCTGAGGAAGGAGGGGCTGGGGTTCAGGACTCCTGGGTCTGAGGGAGGAGGGACTGGGGATCTGGACCTCTGGGTCTGAGGGAGGAGGGGGCTGGGGGCCAGGACTCCTGGGTCTGAGGGAGGAGGGGCTGGGAGTCTAGTCTCTGAGGGAGGAGGGGCTGGGGGTCTGGACTCCTGGGTCTGAAAGAGGAGGGGGCTGGGGGTCTGGACTCCTGGGTCTGAGGGAGGAGGGGCCTGGGGCCTGGACTCCTGGGTCTTAGGGAGGAAAGGCTGGGATCTGGACTCCTGGGTCTGAGGGAGGAGGGGCTTGGGGCCTGGGGCCTG
>NW_026058664.1:0-5597 GCF_023721935.1 Panthera uncia
AGAGAGGCAGACACAGAATCTGGAACAGGCTCCAGGCTCTGAGCTGTCAGCACAGAGCCTGATGCGGGGCTCGAACTCACTGACCGTGAGATCATGACCCGAGCTGATGTCGGCTGCTCAACCGACTGAGCCACCCAGGCGCCCCAATCTCTGCTTTAAACGTCTGGTAGAACTCCCCTGGGAAGCCATCTGGTCATGGACTCTGATTTGTTGGGAGATTCTTGATAGCCAATTAAAGTTCTTCGCTGGTTATGGGTCTGTTTAAGCTTTCTATTTCCTCCTGATTGAGTTTTCGAAGAGTGTGGGTGTTTAGGAATTTGTCCATTTCTTCCAGGTTGTCCAGTTTGTTGGCATATAATTTTTCATAGTATTCCCTGATAATTGCTTGTATTTCTGAGGGATTGGTTGTAATAATTCCATTTTCATTCATGATTTATCTATTTGGGTCATCTCCCTTTTCTTTTTGGAAGCCTGGCTAGAGGTTTATCAATTTTGTTTATTTTTTCAAAAGACAAACTCTTGGTTTCATTTATCTGCTCTACAGTTTTTTTTAGATTCTATATTGTTTATTTCTGCTCTGATCTTTATTATTTCTCTTCTTCTGCTGGGTTTGGGGTGTCTTTGCTGTTCTGCTTCCATTCCCTTTAGGTCTGCTGTTAGATTTTGTATTTGGGATTTTTCTTGTTTCTGGAGATAGGCTTGGATTGCAATGTATTTTCCTCTCAGGACTGCCTTCGCTGCATCCCAAAGCGTTTGGATTGTTGTATTTTCATTTTCATTTGTTTCCATATACTTTTTAATTTCTTCTCTAATTGCCTGGTTGACCCACTCATTCTTTAGTAGAGTTTTCTTTAACCTCCATACTTTTGGAGGTTTTCCAGACTTTTCCTGTGGTTGATTTCAAGCTTCATAGCATTGTGGTCTGAAAGTATGCATGGTATGATCTCAATTCTTGTATACTTATGAAGAGCTGTTTTGTGACCCAGTATGTGATCTATCTTGGAGAATGTTCCATGTGCACTTGAGAAGAAAGTATATTCTGTTGCTTTGGGATGCAGAGTTCTAAATATATCTCTCAAGTCCGTATGATCCAATATATCATTCAGGGCACTTTTTTGTTCATTGACTGTGTGTTTAGATGATCTCTCCATTTCTGTAAGTGAAGTGGTAAAGTCCCCTGCGATTACCACATTCTTATCAATAAGGTTGCTTATGTTCGTGAGTAATTGTTTTATATATTTTGGGGCTCCTGTGTTTGGCGCATAGACATTTATAATTGTTAGCTCTTCCTGATGGATAGACGCTGTGGTTATTATATAATGCCCTTCTTCATCTCTTGTTACAGCCTTAATTTGAAGTCTAATTTGTCTGATATAATCATGGCTACTCGAGCTTTCTTTTGACTTCCAGTGGCATGATAAATATTTCTCTATCCCCTCACTCTCAATCTGAAGGTGTCCTCAGGTCTAAAATGAGTCTCTTGTAGACAGCAAATAGATGGGTCTTGTTTTTTTATCCATTCTTATACCCTATGTCTTTTGGTTGGCACATTTAGTCCATTTACATTCAGTGTTATTATAGGAAGATATGGGTTCAAAGTCATTGTGCTGTCCGTAGGTTTCATGTTTGTAGTGATATCTCTGGTACTTTGTCTCACAGGATCCCCCTTAGGATCTCTTGTAAGGCTGGTTTAGTGGTGAAGAATTCCTTCGGTTTTTGTTTGTTTGGGAAGACCTTGATCTCCTCTTCTATTCTAAATGACAGACTTGGTGGATAAAGGATTTTTGGCTGCATATTTTTTCTGTTCATCACATTGAAGATCTCCTGGTATTCCTTTCTGGCCTGCCAAGTTTCAGTAGAGAGATCTGTCACGACTCTTATAGGTCTCCCTTTATATGTTAGAGCATGTTTATCTCTAGCTGCTTTCAGAATTGTCTCTTTATCCTTGTATTTTGTCAGTTTCACTATGATATGTCGTGCAGAAGATCCATTCAAGTTACATCTGAAGGGAGTTCTCTGTGCCTCTTGGATTTCAATGCCTTTTCCTTCCCCAGATCGGGGATGTTCTCAGCTATTATTTTCAAGTATACCTTCAGCATTTTTCCCTCTCTCTTCCTCCTCTGGAATAACAATTATGCGTAGATTATTTCTCTTTAGTGCATCACTTATTTCTCTAATTTTCCCTTTATACTCCTGGATTTTTTTATCTCTCTTTTTCTCAACTTCTTCTTTTTCCATAATTTTATCTTCTAGTTCACCTATTCTCTCCTCTGCCTCTTCCATATGAGCCATGGTCGTCTCCATTTTATTTTGCAGCTCATTAATAGCATTTTTTTTAGCTCCTCCTGGCTGTTCCTTAGTCCCTTGATCTCTGTAGCAATAGCTTCTCTGCTGTCCTTTATATTGTTTTCAAGCCCAGTGATTAATTTTATGACTATTACTCTAAATTCACTTTCTTTTATATTGTTTAAATCGTTTTTGATCAGCTCATTAGCTGTCGTTATTTCCTGGACGTTTTTTTGAGGAGAATTCTTCCGTTTTGTCCTTTTGGATAATCCCTGGACCCTTCCCCTGTGCTGTCTTGAATATCTTGCATTGGTGGGCGGGGCCACAGTCAGACCTGATGTCTGCTCCTAGCCCACCGCTGGGGCCACAGTCAGGCTGGTGTGTGCATTCTCTTCCCCTCTCCTAGGGGTGGGATTCACTGTGGGGTGCATGGCCCGTCTGGGCTACTTGCACACTGCCAGGCTTGTGGTGCTGGGGATCTGGCATATTAGCTGGGTTTGATCGGCAAGTTGCACAGGGGCGGGAGGGGGAGGCTCAGCTTGCTTTTCCTTTGGAGATCTGCTTCGGGACTGGCCCTGTGGCACTGGGAGGGAGTCAGACCAGCCTGAGGGATGGATCCGTAGAAGCACAGCATTGGGTGTTTGCAGGGTGCAAGCAATTTCCCTGGCAGGAACTGGTTCCCTTTGGGATTTTGGCTGGGGGATGGGCGAGGGAGATGGCACTGGTGAGCGCCTTTGTTCCTCGCCAAGCTGTGCTCTATCATCTGGGGCTCAATAACTCTCCCTCCGGTTGTCCTGCAGCCCTCCTGTTCTCCAAGCAGAGCTGTTAGCTTATAACCTTCCAGATGTTAAGTCCTGCTTGCTGTCAGAACATACTCTGTCCAGCCCCTCTGTTTTTGCAAGTCAGACTCGGGGCTCTGCTTTGCCAGCGGGCTGCCCCTCATCCGCCCGGCTCTCTCCCACCAGTCCGTGTAGCTCTCACCACCTCTCTGTCCTTCTTACCCTCTTCCATGGGTGTCTCATCTGCACTTGGCTCTGGAGACTCCTTCTGCTAGTCTTCTGGCAGTTTTCTGGGTTATTTAGGCAGGTGTAGGTGGAATCTAAGTGATCAGCAGGATGTGGTGACCCCAGTGTTCTCCTATGCCGCCATCTTCACCCAACAATGATCTGTGCATTGATTTTATATCTTGCAATTTGCTGAATTCATGAATCAGTTTTAGCAGGTTTTTTTTGGTGGAATCTTTTGGATTTTCTACGTAGAGTATTGTGTCATGTGTGAAGAGTGAATGGTTGACTTCTTCCTGGCCGATTTGGATGCCTCTTATTTCTTTGTGTTGTCTGATTGCTGAGGCTAAGACTTCCAATACTATGCTGAATAACAGTGGTGAGAGTGGACATTCCTGTCTTGTTCCTGACCTTAGGGGGAAAGCTGTCAGTTATTCCCCATTGAAGATGATATTAGCGGTGGGTCTTTCATAGATGGCTTTTATGATCTCAAGGTATTATCTTCTATCCCTACATTCTTGAGCATTTTTACCAAGAAAGATTCTATATTTTGTCAATGCTTTCTCTGCATCTATTGAGAGGATCACATGATTCTTGTCCTTCTTTTATTGACGTGGTGAATTACCTTGATTGCTTTGTGGATATTGAACCAGCCCTGCATCCCAGGTATAAATCCCTTTTAGTTGTGGTGAATAATTTTTTTTAATGTATTGTTGGATCCAGTTTGCTAATGTCTTCTTGAATATTTTTGCATACAGGTTCATCAGAGAAATTGGTCTATAGTTCTCCTTTTTAATGAGGTCTTTGTCTGGTTTTGCAATCCTCAGAGAATGAGTTTAAAAGTTTTCCTTCCAATTGTATTTTGTGGAAAAGTTTGAGAAACCAAACTGTTTTGGTTTGGAACCAAAAACCATAAAATACCTAGGAATAAATCTAACCAAAAATGTGAAAAATCTATACACTGAAAACTATAGAAAGTGTATGAAAGAAATTGATTAAGATACACACACAAAAAGGAACAAAATATCCCATGCCCCTGGATAAGAAGAACAAATACTGTTAAACATCAATACTACCCAAAGAAATTTAAATATTCAATGCAATGCCTGTCAAAATTATACCAGCATTCTTCACAGATTTAAAACAAACTATCCTATAATTTGTTTGGAACCAGAAAAGACCCTGAATAGCCAAAGCAATCTTGAAAAAGAAAATCAAAGCAAGAGTTATCACAAAACCAGACTTCAAACTGTATTATAAAGCTGTAATCATCAATACAGTGTGGTACTGGCCCAAAAAGAGACTCTCAGATCAATGGAAGAGAATAGAGAGCCCAGCAATGGACCCACAAATGTATGGACAACAATCTTTGACAAAGCAGGAAAGAATATCCAATGGAATAAAGACAGTCTCTTCAGCAAATGGTGCTAGGAAATTGGACAACAGCATGCAGAAAAATGAACGTGGACTACTTTATTACACCATACACAAAAATAAACTCAAAAGGGATGAAAGACCTCAATGTAAGACAGGAAGCCATCAAAATCCTCGAGGACAAAGCAGGCAAAGACATCTTTGACCTTGGCCGGAACAACTTTTTTGTCAATGAGTCTCCAGAGGCAAGGGAAACAAAAGCAAAAATGAACTATTGGGACCTCATCAAAATAAAAAGCTTCTGCACAGTGAAGGAAACAATCAGAAAAAATTAAAAGGCATCTAACAGAATGGGAGAAGATATTTGCAAATGACATATCAGATAAAGTATTAGTATCCAAAATCTATAAAGAACTTATCAAACTCAACACCCAGAAAACAAATAATCCAGTGAAGAAATGGGCAAAAGACATGAATAGACACTCTCCAAGGAAGACATCCATATGGCCAACTGACACATGAAATAATGCCCAATATCACTCATCATCAGGGAAATACAAATCAAAACCATAATGAGATACCACCTCAAACCTGTCAGAATGGCAAGAATGCAGAGAAAGAGGATCTCTTTTGCACTGCTGGTGAGAATGCAAACTGGTGCAGCCACTCTGGAAAACAATATGGAGTTTCCTCAAAAATTTTAAAATAGAACTACTCTATGACCCAGCAATTTCACTAGTTGGTATTTATCCAAGGCATACAGGTATGGTGTTTATGTTGTTTCAAAGGGGCACATGCACCCCAATGTTTATAGCAACACTATCAAGAATAACCAAAGTATGGTAACAGCTCAAATTTCCATTGATGGATGAATGGATAAAGAAGATGTGTTATACACACACACACACACACACACACACACACACACACACA
>NW_026058665.1:0-1231 GCF_023721935.1 Panthera uncia
TGCCCTCCAGTTCTATGAAATACGTGAAGGTGAACCCATGAGAGATTTTAAAAACAAATGTAAAAAGAAATCCTTGAAGTTTCTTTTATTCTTCTTTCTCATTTGTCTTCTCGCTAATATTTAAGAACATTCCAATCACATCATTCCCCATCTGAAGTGGCTATTGTCTGTTTCCTTGTTCTTTCAATCTTTTCTCTCTTGCATGGTAGCTTCTTTCATCTTTAGCTGTTAAAAGATAACTCTAACCATTGTTTAAAGAACAAGCAATCTGAGGTGAAGCTTGAAAGCACCAAAAAGCATTACATTTATTGAATTGTACTTAAGATCAGTGCATTATGAATCTTCTATTAGTGTCCTTTCACTATTTTATGGACGCATTCCCCTATTCTTTGTTATATATATAATGCACCAAGCCTGCATATAAGCAGCATTCAGCTTCATCTTTAGACTTGTTTTAGTTTTCTCATCTAGGCTTTTAGTAATTCCCTCTAAATCAATATTTGTCCATTCTATTAAAATACCAGCTCTTGCAAGCAAGAAACCATTTACTGTGGATCCTAAATCAACAGAATATAAGCTCAGAATTGTGGTAATTTTACGTAAAGCTGGAGACTTTGATATAAAGGAAAATAATTCAGCTACACTGTGAAATTTGTCTTCAACAGATGTTAATTCAAAATTAAAATATTTGTTATAAGTTAAGTCTACCTGAACAGTTTATAAGAATGAGATTTGAATAGGTTACAATGCATTCTCAATATCATGATTATGATTTTTGTGGAGTTGTTTTTATAAATCCCTTAATTGAACAAATTTGACACATCTTTTATTTTCTTTTTTTTTCAATATATGAAATTTATTGTCAAATTGGTTTCCATACAACACCCAGTGCTCATCCCAAAAGGTGCCCTCCTCAATACCCATCACCCACCCTCCCCTCCCTCCCAGCCCCCATCAACCCTCAGTTTGTTCTCAGTTTTTAACAGTCTCTTATGCTTTGGCTCTCTCCCACTCTAACCTCTTTTTTTTTTTCCTTCCCCTCCCCCATGGGTTTCTGTTACGTTTCTTAGGATCCACATAAGAGTGAAACCATATGATATCTGTCTTTCTCTGTATGGCTTATTTCACTTAGCATCACACTCTCCAGTTCCATCCACGTTGCTACAAAGGGCCATATTTCATTTTTTCTCATTGCCACGTAGTATTCCATTGTGTATATAAACCACAATTT
>NW_026058666.1:0-20495 GCF_023721935.1 Panthera uncia
GAAGGAAGGAAGGAAGGAAGGAAGGAAGGAAGGAAGGAAGGTAGGAAGGGAGGGAGGGAGGATGGACGGATAGATGGATGGAAGGATAGACGGATAGATCTTCCTGAGATGCTGATATCTGGCCTTATCTTTAAGTCTGCAATCCTTTAGCATCACCCCATGTTACTAAGACACCGTGTGTCAGGGTCAGAACGAAGGTGAGGTCAGAGAAGTGCTGAGGGCACAAACTCTAGTGAGGGGCTCACTCTCAGAGACTGGGAAATACCCGAGAGTGAATACCTCCTTAAATTTGGTGCCCCAGGAACACCAATGACCTCAACCTTGTCGCAACCCCATTAAGCATTAGCCATACACTTCTAGAAAGAAAATGGACCCTCCATCAGAGACAGACCGATCTGTCACTGTGCCTTGATGCGAATGCCCAGGATGTCCCACTGGTCCGTTCCACCTCCCCTTCTCTGAGCTTCACTGAGACAAGGTGATGTAACAGAGCGATCATTTGCACGGTTCTGGATCCAGATCCGTGTTGTCAGATTGCTGTGTGAACTTGAAGAAGTCTCTTCCCTCTCTGGGCTTTGGTTTCCCTCTTGGTAAAACAAGGGAGGTCGGACTCACCTCTGGTTCAAAATAGGGGTGGAAAAGAAAGGTGGGAGGCTCCCAAAAACCTTCAAGGCAACCCCTCCTTAGAAGGCTTGCCCAACCCCTTACCCACTTTCCCCGCATTTTCTTCATTTGCTGACTTTACAAATATTCCTCCTACCTACCCGCCATTGGACTGGATGCTGGCGTATAACAATGAGCCACACAGGCACTAGTCCCGCCCTCCCGAAACTTAAGAGTCCAACAATCAAGTCGGATAGGTTGTCAATCACAGTTGCTCTGAAGGCAAAGTCCGTGGGCAACAGGACCCTGGCCAAGGAGGCTGACTCAGACTGCACTCAGGGAGGCTTCCCGGAGGAGATGGTCCCCACAGATGAACAAGAAGAGATCAGGTAGACAATGAGGAAGAGACGACAGGTGCCCTGTGGTCTCACGCCGAGGTCTGGGAAGGTGGGACAGAGCCCAGCCCTGCGGACCCCTCGTCGGGCCCCCGGAGACTCACTCATTTGTGACAGCAGGACTGCCTCCAGCTTAGAGCAGAGCATCCTGGAGTCCTTAAGAGTCCTTTCTTCTGCCTGGTGAGACTGGGTCTTGATGAGCACATGGAGGGGCTTTGAAGCTGTGACTTGCTGGAACAGAAGCAGCAGAGGGTGTCATTCTTAACACACATGCCCCGTGGCAACCCGGCACGCAGCCTTGGAAAGACGATTAGGGTGTTTGTTCAAAGGACGTGATTGCTACGTTTTCGCTTCCACTTTTGATGCGTAGGACTCCCTTTCTGTCTTCTGGCTGCATCCTAAGCCAGGCAGAGCTCTGTCTCCAAACCTCATCTCATTACCCATTTCCCCCCCAATTGCATATTTTAGGGACTGGTAATAGGGCGGCCTACGGAGCCGTGTATTACAGCCGAAGACTCCAACACCCCCACACCCCCCACCGTGTGAAAGAGACAAAATATTTTCATTTCTAAGCCTCTCCGCCTACAGGGGGAGAAGTTAGCGGATCGTGTGACTGCGGTGGCTTCTTAAGAGCCTTTGGGAGCCGGGGGAAGGAATCCAACCTCAGCTGACTTTTCTTAAGTAACAAGGGCCTGGGCTACCTGACAGCATCGACGGAGAAGCCAAGTGCTCCTGAACACACTGCCCTCACGTCTACCCCCGGCCCTTGCTCGAGACACATAGCTTCTGGGACGAAGGGGAGGGTGGAGCTGTGCTCACTGAGCACCTGCCGTGCAAAGACCCTGTGCCTTCTAGTCTCTAGTTTGCATTAATTTGCGTGTGCATCAGTGATCTACGCTGCGTAACAAATTGCCACCAATTTAGCAGGCTGGCAACAACACAAATGATTACCTTGCAGTTTCCAAAGGTCGAGAGCCAAGGTCCAGGTTAGCTGGGTCTCCTGCTCAGGGTCTCACCAGGCTGAAATCAAGGTGGCAGCCAGGGCTGGGAGCTCCTCGGATGCCATCTGAATCTGGCCCCCACACTTGAAGGGCGCGGAGAGGGTGAAGAAAGAAGCATACCACCCCAGATTGGTGGGTGGCAGTTCCAATAAGCAAGGGGGCACCCCGAGACGAGCGGATCTCCCCACTCCCCCACCAAATCTCAAAGCTTTATATAGAGGCCTTAACTGGGTTCAATCACACATACCAGCCACAGGCTGTCAACACAAGCTATCTCAAGGCTGTATCTTTGGGGCAGCCTCTGGGAATGGGGGAGGCAAGCAGAATGTACCATCCAAGGACGGGGGAGGGAGTGATGAGTGTCCATTGGCTGACCAGCCTGAAGGTCAACTGGTGACCACATGCTCTTTATGACCTCGCACAATAGCTCTCGCGTCATAGACTCAGGGTCCCTCTTCCCAATGCACTGGTTGTCGTGCGAATTCAGCTCCTTGCAGTTGTAGGACTGAGACCCTCAACCCCTAGGGGTCACCTGCCCTTCCTTTCCATGTGATTTCCGCCCCCCCTCCACAATATGGCAGCTTATTTTCTCAAGGTCAACAGAGGAGTATCTGCTGCTTCAAATCCCTCTGACTTTTTTCTTCTCTGACTTCTAGGCTTTTCAGTTGAAGCGCTCACCTGATTAGGTCAGGCCCACCCAGAACCATCTCCCTTTCAACGAACTTAAAGGCCGCCAATTAGAGACTTCGGTCACATCTGCCGGGTCACTTCACCTTGCCGTCGCATGTAACCTATCCACGGAGTGACGTCTCATCATACTCTGAGTCCCGCCCACTTGAAGGGATGAGACCTATCAGGGTGTACCCCTGGCAGCCATCTTAAAAACCTGCCCGCTGCAGCTTCCGCGCCACCTTTTGCACGTACAATTTCCTGGCTTCAGCGGCACTGCAGCTCAGGTGGCCTGGGTTGAGCCTCCGCTCTGGCTCCCACTAGCTGTGTGACCTCGGGCAAGCCACCTCTCCCTCAGCTTCCTCATCTGGAAACTGGCTCAATGACACCACCTCCTTGGCAAGTTGCCCCCAAGGTTAAGTGACAGAGGCATGTGGCTGCTTCGCCTTTTGCTGAGCGAGCAGGGAGCGCTCGGCAGACACCTGCTCGGGTGCCTCGGCCTGGTTTCCGTACTCTTCCCCATTGCCATGCCGGAACCGAGACGCTTCGTCCCCGAGAGCGCCACCCTCCCTCCCCCCGCCCGCAGAAGCCTTCTCCATCCCAGGAGCAGACGGAGACGGGGCAATTAGCCTCCAGTAATAAAAGTACACGGGGCCGTCGGCTGGGCTGCCAGAGGAATTTATGAAGTGCACGGAAGCTTGCGCTGCTACAGGAGAGGCTATCAGGGGACCACTTCCGAGGTAAGAACAGAAAACACACCATCCATCACTGCCAGATCCTTCCCGTGGCAAGATATTAAAGCGTCGCTGTCCCTTTCCGCATTCCCCAAACCTCATCCAGTGAGCCCGCGTTGTTGTTGTTTTATATATATAATCAGACGAGAAAAGGCAATAAACCTGATTTTTCGTGGAAAAGCTCTGTGGTCAGAAATGCCGGCTTCTGGCAGGTCGCGTCTGCAGGGGGAGCTTCGCCAGGATGCCTGAGAGCTTGCGTTTTGTTCTTTCCTTTTTTTAAAACAAAGATCCATTATGCAAATCGATCATAAAATTTTTAAAGCATCTTGTCCTGTCTCAATTAATTACAGCCTTCGCGGGCTCAGCTCGAGCAGCAGAGAAGTCTTCCTGGTACCGGGCGCTGTCCTCGGAGGGAGAGCCGCCCGCCTTGTCCTGCCCGCGGGGCCCCTGTCCCTTCAGCCCTTGCCTGGCTGGCCGACCACGCTTACGTACTCACCAGCCGGCTGGCCACCTCCCTTCACCACCGTCTCTCTGTCTGTCTCTCTCTCTCTCCTTGTCTCTCTCTCTCACACACACACACACCCCTGGCAGTAGCCACTGCCCCCTCCTCCAAGAGGGTCCTTCTCCAGCTGGAGTGAAACTAATGGTCTGTAATTTATTGCTCAGTCCCTACGCTGCTGGCGAAGGGAGAGCAGCCGCTGGCTTAGCTCCACCTGGAGAGGAGAAGGGCTGAGTTCTCCAGAAGCAGCATCAGTTACCGCCTCTGTCCTCAAGTCTGCTCCCTGTCCCCCCGTCTCCAGAGGAGCACGTCCGGGCCCCTCCACAAATCCCTTCCCCGCCTAACAGCCATCCTGAGGCCGCTGGGCCACCACCAGCAGCCACGTCCGGGCCTGCCATCCCCAAGTTTTCTCTGACAACCAGCCTCCCTTCTCTGCACGTCCCCACCCACTCACCCCCTTGCGTGCCCACCCTGCGTCCTGGCTTCTGCCCATCTCCGGGGTCACTGCTGCACCACTCCATAGAACCTCACCCCCAAGAAAGAAGCCTGAAACTCATTCTCACTGAGGTCTAAATGGCCAATAACCACTAAAGGCACTGGCATTCTAAGAGGAATCAAAAGATGAATCCTTTGCACCCATGGGAGAGAAGACTCAACCTATCGGGGCAGAAACACGAAGTATTTTATTTCTACCCCCTCCAAAACCTGTGCCCCAAAAGTGACGCTAATTTCCCCCACCCCTTCCTGCAGAGGACCAGGTCCTCTGTCAATATCTTGGAAGCTGACACGAGTTTCCCATCTCAGTTATTACAGCAACCTCGCATCAGTATTGAGGGCGCATGTCTGGACAGTGCAGAAGGCAGCCATTCTTGCAAACAGTCCTGCCACAGAGGTTTAAACCAAAAAGGGAGACCGTCTAAGTGAGCAGAAGTCCAGTCTTCCCTCCCGGAGGGAGAGCTTCCGCTCGAGCTGTCCTGGTGCCCCTGAGGCCCAGAACGGCTGGTTGAGGACATGTTCTGCAGGGGTGCTGGGGGCCAGCGTCAGGCTCGGGAGGCCCGGAGGATGCCACGAGGACTGGCGGACGAGGCAGGTTCACGGTCCCCAACCTTGCGGGCAGCCTGGGAGCACCGCCCGTCTCGGCCAGGAAGCCAGTGCACTTGCCCGGGACAGGAGGGGAGGACAGCCCAGGGTTTCCCGGAGACCCCGCCAGCTGCCCACCCCTCCTCACCCGCTGGCCCAGTGAGTCCTCCCAGGACCCACTCCAGCCTTGCAAACCCCCCGCCGCCCACCCAGCCTTCCCAGGGGGGGAATCTCAGGCCCAACAGGGAGCTTCCTCTTCTTTCCTCCCCCTCTCGCTCACCTGCAACGAGGCGACATCGATCTCGTCACACCCGCCCCGTGTGACGGAGCCCATCGTCCGTCCCTCTGGCTCTCGTCCCGGCCCGAACTTGTGCACGCAGCCTGCACCACCTTCCACCCAGTAACTTGTCACGAGAGACGATGGACGTGCGCACCTTGAGCCGAGTTAAAACCGTCGTATCGATTCGAAGGGCTCTGGGCAGCGTGCCTCCCCCTCCCTGCGGCCACGCCGAGGCACAGACGCACTCGGAGCGCCGAGGGTCTGCCACTCGCCAGACCCCGCTCCGGGCACCTTCCCTGCCGTGTCCCCATTCACGCCTCACTGTGGCCACGTTTCACGTCCCCGTTTTGTGGAGCTGGAAACCGGACCAGCCTAAGTGAGGAGCCAGCCCAAAGGCGGCTGGTAAGCTGTGCCGCCAGGATTTGAACCCGCGTGGGCTCTGGGGCCCGGGACCTTCACTGGGATGGCTTCCCAGTTCCTGGTGGGAAAGGGAGGACGGAGAGAGGGAGGAGCAAGCATCTGCTTCTGCAGCAAACTTACCAGCCGCCACCCTGCACCCCGTGCCCGCACAGGTGGGTCTCACATTCTTACTGCCAAAGGTTTTAAGCCCTTGGTGCAAATCCTACCCAGCCCTCCAGCAACACTCCCCAGGGGCCCCATCCCAACCCAGGAGCTCCTTTGCAAAGATGCCAAGGGGCAGGGGCGAGGGAGAACGACCCCGCTCCTTGGCGGAAGGAGTCACGCGGGAACGGAACGCGGAGGAGCACCTCCCCGGGACTCCGGCTGGGATGGCAACGTCGCCCACACCTCTCAGCCCCCCGAGCTCCACCTCCAAACGGAAGGCGCTCAGTCCGACAGAGTCACAAAGACAACTACAGAGAGGGTCCTGTAAGAACCAGGTGACCAGCAAAAGCAGCGTCACGGACGCTGTCTCATGGGCTCCGCTTAGATTAAACGAACGGGTTGCGCCACAGCCACCGCCCGTCCCTTCCCTCTGGGTGTCGTGAGTCCCCTGGCACAGACCCAATGGGGCCACCGCCAAGTGTCCAGAGCCACGGACTCAGAAGGCGAGGCAAACGCGTCGAGAGGCTGCTCTGTTGGAAGAGATAACTGGGTGGCAGTTATCCCTGTGCGTCCTCGGTCATTTCAATCTGGACCCATCTGTTTAGGCTCCTGGGGTCTGGGAGGGCACCAGACCTCAGCGTTCACTCACGTCTCGGCAGGAGGCTTGCAGGCCCTGAAGAAGCGTGTCCCCCCAGGGACCGATCCCACACAGGGCTCGGTATCGCCACAGGACGTCCACGCCATGCCATCATGGCTTCCAAGCATTGGGCCAGGTTGTCTCCTTTCATCTTGTCACCAACTCACCCAGCGCCAATCACACCTCATGAGCCCCCCTGCTCATCTTTTAGCCGAGTACAGAGCTTTGGGGCCGGGAACCCCAGAGGGAAGCCGGGCCTGAGGGGCCACCCCACCCACCGGGAACATCTCCTAACACACAAGGCAACAAGTGCATTAAATGCCATGATTTTCACATCAGAGCCCAGATGCCTCGTTCTTATAACCATATGAGATGGAGAGCACTGCCACGGGGCCAGAGAGCAAACGCCAGCCTCTCACTCCGATCAGGCACCAGGCCAGGATCTGCTGAAGGCCTTTGCAGGACAGACACTAAGCGGGAAGTTACAGCTGGTGGCGAGGTGCTACCCGAGGCCAAAAGAATGCAAACCTCAGAGCAAGCCCTCACACACCTCGTCACTGAGACAATTCCTGCCCTGCTTAAGTCGTGTTGGTAGAGAATGCTGGTGCAGTGTCCAACCTGGGCAACCAGACAAAACAACTTTGCCAACTGACACAGGACTCAGTGCAAGCAAGCAAGCTAAGAAGAAGGAGAGAGAAAAAGCACAAGCTGGAGTGAGGGGCAGAGGGAGAGAGAGAGAGATTATCTTTTTTTTTAAGTTTAATGTTTATTTATTTTTGAGAGAGAAAGAGAGAGACAGAGCATGAGCAGGGGAGGGACAGAGAGAGAGGGAGACACAGAATCTGAAGCAGGCTCCAGGCTCCGAGCTGTCAGCACAGAGCCTGACACGGGGCTCAAACCCATGAACCACGAGATCATGACCTGAGCTGAAGTCAGACACTCAACCAACTGAGCCACTCAGGCGCCCGAGATTCTTTTTTTTAATGTTTATTTGAGAGAGAGAGAGAGAGAGAGAGAGCGCACACGCACAAGTGGGGAAGGGCAGAGAGAGAGCAGGAGACACAGAATCCAAAGCAGGCTCCAGGTTCTGAGCTGTCAACGCAAAGCCCAACACGGGGCTCGAACCCACAAACTGTGAAATCATGACCTAAGCTAAAGTCAGACTCCCAACCAAGCCACCCAGGTGCCTGAGAGAGAATCTTAAGCAGGCCTCAGTGCAGAGCCTGACATGCGGCTCGGTCTCATGACCCTGGGATCATGACCTGAGCTGAAATCAAGAGTCAGACGCTCAAATGACTGAGCCACCCAGGCGCCCGAGCTAAGAAGTTTTAAATGCTTTAAATGGCAAAAAATTACACTCCAAAAGCATGAAGTGGGAAACCCCCGTCTTGAGCGCAAAGATCCAAAATGGGTTCACGAGACCTAGTCCTGCCGACGAGAGCAGAGAAGGCAGGTGAATCTATCACAAGACAAGCATTTGTTGAGTCCTCAGGCCAGGCCCAAGGGTGTCAGGATGATGGAGTTGTGGCCCCATCCCAGGTTCGCGTGTACGAAAGAAGGAGAAAGACCCTATCTGAGGAGCCACAGACAGCGTGATAAGGGCTCAGGTAGACGTGTGAAAAGAATATTCTAGGAGCCAGGAGGAGGACCTGGTACCCTCACCTGGTATGGAGCCCTGAAAACAGAACCCACCTCTCCATCACTGCCCCCACCCACACCATGCTACACCCATAAGGAACGTCGTGCCCCGACCCTCCGTGCCCCCAACTCCTCTCTGCCGTCCTCAAGCTTCCCACCCGTCTCCATCTTTGTGGTCCTCAAGCCTTCAGCTTCACCTGGGAGTTGGCTAGCAATGCGGAATCTCGCCCCCCCTCCCCCCAGATCTGCTGGGATAGAACCTGCCTATTACCCAGATGCCTAGCGACTGACGTGCACACATTTGAGAATCACAGTGGAGAGTGGCACGTACACACACACACACACACACACACACACACACACATACACACACACACCCCTAAGTCCCATGCAGCCTCTCCTAGGACTTCCCAGCCCGCTGGCTCATCTCTGATGCCTTTCCCCACCCGTCCCCACGGCTCCCTCCTTTGCCTGGGACCAGGCTCTAGACAGATGGCTTCACAGAACGTGCCCACCTTCTCCAGCCACCAGACCACGTGCCCAGTGAAGACAAGGATCCAGGCTCAGGCCTCTTCACACCCCCGAAGTCAGCCCGCTGCCAGGCGCCTATGACGTGTGTCCGGGCACAATGACGATTTGCCGAATGAATCAATAAATTGTACTTGGGCTGCTACACCACATACACTGGGAGCTGAGAGGGTGCTGGGTATAACTACTTAAATATCATCTGATTTGTTCATAGCCTTTTAAAATGCTCAGAGAAGAGAAGACTCTGACCTTTTGGAGAGAACAGATTAATGTCAGGGCCTGGGGCCGCCTGCACCAGGCTGGAGCCAAGAGGGAGCCTGCCAGGGCGGCCTCATACACCGAGGTCGGACGAGGGATTCCACTTGTCATTTTGTTCCCGTGTCCAAGCGATGAAAAGTTCCCCTGAGCAGGCTGTTCCGGGAACCACGAGGGGCTGAGACCAGGGACAGGGGAGCACCTGGCGTGCAGCAGCCCCACCCTGGTTCTTCCTGGGAAGACAGCAGCAAAGGAAACCTCCTCCTTCTTTTTGAAGAAGGAAATTACCTT
The DNA here is from genome assembly GCF_023721935.1 of Panthera uncia. Taxonomy (NCBI): domain Eukaryota; kingdom Metazoa; phylum Chordata; class Mammalia; order Carnivora; family Felidae; genus Panthera; species Panthera uncia. The sequence goes on from NW_026058666.1 coordinate 9,175, forward strand.
CCAAGAGCAGAAACAAAGCAATTGCTACACCTGGGGCACAGAGATGCCAAGATCTGAAAGGCCCAGAGACACCTCAGATATGCTGGGGGTTGAGGGTTAGGTGCCCACGTATGCTCCGAGTCTCAGAGGCTGACCTGAGAAAACCCAGGCTGCAGGGAAGGGTCCAGTGGATTTGGGACACGGCGCACAAGTAGGATAATGCAGCGGAGAGGGAGGACATAGGGAGGGGGCGGCAGGAGGGTGGGGGGAGGCTGCAGTTACTAATTCATTTGGATGAATCCTCTAAACTATAATTAAGGAAGAATCTCTCCAACTTTGGAGCACACAGAACAATAAACAGCTGCCTGCTTTGATTAATAGCCAGAGCGTGGCTGAGTCTGTGCCCGGCGGCCGGTGCCCGCAGCAGCATGCTGACTCGGGGAGGCTGTGTCCGCTGGGACGGGCGAGCCCCGGGTCCCGCTACAGCGCGACCTCCAGGGCAGTGTGCACGGGGGCACGGGCAACAGTGTGCATCGCCACGTGGGTCGGGGAGATCCCAAGCTGAAAAAGTCTCAAAATCACATTTCAAGAGGTACTGTGAGCTGGGGCCGCCCAGGTTAGGTAGGGCTCTCCGGGAGAGGCGGAGCCGCGGCAGCGATCAATCGCAGAGCCCTTCCCGGACGGCAGGCAGAAGCGCGAGGGGACAATCCATGAACACAACCTGCAAAATAGCACCCTTTCCCTCGGGGACACGGCGCTCCAGCTCCTCCCTTTCTGCACGCGCCCTCCTGCCACGTCCACCATTACTGGTGGGCACAAAACGCACCCAGCCCCGTTGCCGGCTGTTCCAGCAGCACCACGTTTCAGTTTGGGGGGGGGAGGGGGGTACACGGCACGCACACCACAGCTGATAAGCTGCAGGCTGGGCAACTCGACGGGGCCGGAGAGGCTTCTGGGAGCGGCTGGGTCTGGAGTAACAGGAGATACGGCGGGAGAGGATGGGTCTTTCGAGGGCCAGGGGGAAGGCGACGGGGAAACCAGCGCGAGCATTTAACACCTACGCCCGTCCGCACAGCGGCTCCCAACACGCAGGCGCGCTCTCCTTCTGAGTTGAGGGCGCCTCACCCTCCCTGAATGTAGGTGTGGTCAGGTGACTTGCTTTAGCCAATGGAATGGGAGCAGACATGTGACGTGACCAGCTTTGACCAATGGAATGGGAGCAGAAGTTAGAGGCCGGTCTAGGACTCGTTGTTGGTCACGTGACCCGCTTTAGCCAATGGGATAGAAGCAGGGGTGCTTGAGCCGCCATGCTTCCGTCAGTCTGTGGTTCGTGCCCAGGGACGACCGACCAGAGGGCAACTTGGCGTGCCAGAGCTGCCATATGATGCAGTGTGGACGCCACGCGTGACAAGTAAACCTTTGTCACTTCAGTCACTGCAATCTGGGGGCGAGCTGTCACCTCGTCAAAACCAAGCGGTGTTAATACAGACGTTCCCAGGAGTGAGGTGCTGCTGTAGCAAAATTCCAAAAGGTGTGGCCTGCGCCCATGATCGGACACGGGCACGAAGGAAACGGACACCAAAGGCTGGGAAGACAGATGGCGCCCGTATCATGCGGTGACATGAACCCAGGGAGGCTGCTGCCCACCGGAAGAGGTTAGAAGGGAGGCTGAAAAGCGTGTGCTGGTCGCTGTTGGAACCTGGCCAGGACGTTGCAAGCAAGAGGGGAGGTCAGGAAAGTAATGGCCGATTTGCAAACACAAATGAAGGGAGCGCAAGGAATTCCTGAACTTGGGGGACGTGGAGGCTGGAAAGGCCCACTTCTTCCCAAGCCCAAGTGAGGAGGGCCTGAAGCCCCAAAGGCTGGCTAAAAGTGTGCTGCGTGGTGACGAGCCAGATCGAGGGAACAGGCGTCACAGTCAGAGACAAAGGAATAGATTGGGTAGCTCGGGATAATAGCTTCACCAAGGGCGTGACACCCAGCAGACCCCGCCAGCTGGACACAGCAGCCCACGGAAAGAGTCTGTAGGTGTGGCTCCCCCACTGCAGCCTCATGTCGGAGATGGTGACTGACCCTGGGAGAAGACAGAGGAGGACGTGGGAGTGGGAAGGCTAATAGAGAAACCGTGGGACTTGTGCTGCCCGAGGAAACCGGGCTGTGGCTGTCGGAACATGGAGCTAACCGGAAGGACAGGAGGAAGTCACTGCGTTTTGAGAGACCTCCAGAGTCACGGGGACCGCCGGCACGGGCGTTGGAGACACGATGAGCTTTGACCTTGCACGGGCAGGAGGAGGGCTGGGAAATCCGGCTGGTCCCCTAGGAGAGCACGGTCCCCAGACCTACAGAGGTGGCTCAGGAGGGCAGTGGGAAAGCAGTCTGCCCCCCTGTGGGGCCAGGACCATGAGAGCTGCTCCCTGGGAGCAGAATCAGGCCCGAATCTAAGGACACCCCTCACGGACAGTAAAGGCGGGTTCTCAGAACATTTCCTTGTGGGGTTCAGAAGGGCTGTGGCCTGCTGTGGCCTGCTGGTCCCCACTCTCTTTCTAAATGGGGACATTTATTGTGGAGCTCTGGTCCCTGTTCCACCAACAGCAGGGAGGAAGGGGGTGCTGATAATTTGTCTTTTTAGCCCACAGATCCCCGAGCAAGAGGGGCCCCAAGCAGATCTGAAGTAGGGGCCCCGCCATCTGACCCAGGGACCCAGCCCGGGCCCTGCTGGCAAGACTGTGGCTCCAGGCTCTTCTCCTGAGTAGGCTGAGCGCTGGCAGGGCCCCTTTATATTTATATTTGGAAATATAGCATTTGCTGATTAAAAATAGAATTAATGATATCTTTGTTCAACATAAGAAGACAATTGTTTGGGGGAATTATAGTTTCCCTCCCTTTCAAATTTTCTGCAATCCACGGCATTTCCAAGCATATAGAATTTTTCAGAATATTTCTAAGAAGAGCTTCTTCCAGAATCCATAGAGAGGGTATGAGATTTACCCTTTTCAGCAAAAGAAAACTGTTTCCAGAGTCTTAAAAGAGTCCTGTGTTCGAGGCCACAGGAAGTCACCAGAACAATAGTTCCTGGAAAATGTCTTTTTGTCACGCTTCGGTTGAAAGATCGCCCTTTGAGAATGCGGACCCTGCAGGAAGCTGAGATCCCCACTGCCCTGCCTGCCTCCCCCAATCCTCGCCACCCCCTCGCTTGGTCGGACTGGGGTGATCTCTGCAGATGCCCCCACCTGGCAGGGCCACGGCCCCGACCCACCGAGGGGATCTCCTTCAGGCTCCAGCAGCCGAGACCCCCACGCGGGGCCGGAGCCAGGCCCCACTCTGTATGCGCGTGTGAGTCAGCACGTTCCTCTGAAAACGATTTGCAGTCACTGGTAATAGAAACACATCCAGAATGAGGCAGTGAGAAATAAAGCGGAAAGGAGAGCCGTACGGGGAAAGCACACAAAACTAGAATAAAAGAGAAACAACAGACTGGGGGAAATAACAGCATCGAACGTGACAAAGAGTCGATATCCCGGCGCGATAAAGACCTCGGACAGCCCCGGTGTCTGCTCGGAGACACTCATAAAATGAGAGAGCAAACAAAGCTTATACGCCTGTGTGAGCGTGTGCGCCTGTGCGTGTGGGAGAGTGTACATGTAAATGCACCAGTGTGTGTGTGAGTGTGTGTATATAAAGTGCGGGTCCACATGAGTGTGTGAAGGTGTGAGTGTGTAAGTACGTATATGCCAGGGTGTTTGTGTATGTGTGTATGAACACATGTGCATGTGAACACACATGTGAGCATGTGTGTGATCAAAAGTGAGTGACAGTACTGAAGCAATACCCTGAAGCCAGTAGGGTCCCCGAAGGCCACGGTCACACAGAGGAGCGCAGCGGGAGGCCGCTGAGCTCAAACCCCAGCTTTGCTCACTCACTCGCTGCCGACCTCGCTCACAATTACTTCACACCCCCACTTTGCATGCTCATCTGTAAAATGGGAATCATCACACGGTGGCTGTGCAACTAAAGCTCGCCATGTTTTCACTCCATATCGGAGAATCTACCTTCTGAGACAGATGGACAGACGGCCCCTCGGAGCACACAGACTGACCAAGTGTCCCCTCTGGAGACCTGTAGGCAGCTGGTTTTCCAGATGGCGGAGACGTGCAGGTTCCAGCCCCGGGGGGTGGCCAGAGAACAGATCCGAGTAAGACCCAGGCCTGCGTAGGCAAGATGTCCCCAAAACGTGGGGCCCTCAGAAAGCAGGAGGTGTCCAAGGAGCCTCCCTCCCCCAGTTCTGTGTGGACCCAGCCCCGCTGCACACAGGGAACCAGAGGAGTGCAGGGGCAGTGGTGGGGGCAGGGGGAACCCCAGGTCCGACAGCTGAGGTTCAAACCCCAGCTCAGCCAGCTGCAAATGTGTGAGGCAGCCAAGTTACTCAGGGTGCCCCCTGGTGGCAAGGACTAAATGAGACAAAGGACCACGAGGCCTGGTGCCCAGGAGCCTGTGCTGTGTCCTGTCCCCACCTACAGTGGGACGTGGGTGCGGAGTGTCGCGAGAACCGCACCAGGACCGGGCCGGGCATGCTCCCCACACAGGGTTGAATTGGCATCAACCCTGTCTTTGGAAGAGCACCCCCCTGCCTCGCCTGAACTCACGCAGGGCCGCAGGAACATCCCCAAGACCCTGCAAACGAATGGGAGAAGGACAAAGGCCATTCACACAGGGTGACGGCAAAATAACGGGAGAGATGCGAACCCTCACCCAATAAAGAAACGCAAGGTATAATAAGGATAAAGTGCTGCTTTCAATTAGCAAACATTTTTATGATAATGAGGTTGGAGGAAGCTGACATTTTAATCTACAGAGAAAGTTTTTTCAGTAATTCAAACATCCAACCCCAGGAGAGCAGTTAAATAAATAACCATTCGAAGGGACTCCGCGTTGTCATTTACATGAGTGTGACTGGTTTTTGTCTTATTATTTATACATATATATACTTTTCAGTGCTTTTGGAATCATCTGGGTTCTACCATGAGTATGCATGACTTTATTAAGAGCAAATAAATTAATTTTTTAATGCACGCCTCAGGCTAAAAGAGCTCAGCATCTGAAAACAATGTGCAGAGTTATTGAGGCCCAGGGAATGAAGCTGGCCCATTGTCCCGCTTCCTCTAAAACAGCAAGGCCACTGTGTCAACAGCAAAGGGGGGGGGGGATATCTACCTGAGGTAGAACCCCAGGACCCTAAGGCAGACCCCATGGGCCCTATGAACCCAGATCCCCACTCACACTCTGACTGCCCCCCAGGCCATTTGCCCTTCTCTCCATCACTGGCCACCTGAACCATCCTGCCCTCACACCCCAATCAGTACAACACTCCAGCCTCCCTGTCTCTCGCATTGCTCCTGCCACCCTGTGATGGATTGAATTGTGTCCCTAAGAAGACATGTTTGGAGTCCTCACCCCAGGACCTTAGAATGTGACCCTATTTCAAGACAGGACCTTTCCTGCAGTCATCAAGTTAAAGCGAGGTCATTAGGGTGGGTCTTCATCCAGTATGATGGTGTCCTTATAAAAAAAAAAAAAAGGAGTAATTTGGGGGCGTCTGGGTGGCTCAGTCCATTAAGCGTCCAACTTCAACTCAAGTCATGATCTCTCATGGTTCATGGGTTCGAGCCCTGCGTTGGGCTCTGTGCTGACAGCTCATTGCCTGGAGCCTGCTTCAGATTCTGTGTCTCCCTCTCTCTCTGCCCCTCCCCTGTTCACTCTCTGTCTCTCCTTCAAATATAAATAGACATTTTTTTTAAATGAACAATTTGGGGGTGCCTGGGTGGATCAGTTGGTCAAGCATCCGATTCTTGATTTCAGCTCAGGTCATGATCCTGGGATTATGGGATAGAGCTCCTCATGAGGGCTCTGTGCTGAGCTGGGAACCTGCTTAAGATTCTCCCACTCCTTTTGCCTCTCTCTCTCTCTTTCTCTTTCTCTAAAAAAAATAAATAAATAAAAAGTAATTTGGACACTGAGAGACACACACAGAGGCAAAGGGACATGAAGACACAGGGCCACCACGACCACCCCCACACCAGGGCCAGAGGCATCAGAAAGGACCAGCCCTGCCGTCTCCAGGATCTCAGACTTGCCGTCTCCAGGGCTGAGGGTGGATTTCTGTTGTCTGTGGTTCTTTGCTGTGGCCGCCACGGGGAACTAACAGAAGCCTTTCTCTGCTAGGCAAGCAAGGGGATTCTCCTTTAACCTGAGCACGTCATAAGTGCTTACACCCTCCTAGTAGCTTCTCACGGCACTTGGCAGCAGCCGGGGCCCCTCGTGGCTGGCGGGTCCGGCTTCTCCCTCCACCCCGCCTCGGGGATGTGCCCCTCACTTCCCCACGCAGGGACTGTCCTTCTCGCCTCCCGGCTTTGTCACCTGCTCACGCTCTGCGTGGGACACTCTTCCTATTCCTCCCTCCCCCCCAACGCGAACACACACATGTACACACGCACACACCTCCCCCTGCCAATTTCTCCTGCTCGATGGCAGTGTGCCAGTGTGGACCAGACGCCCCAACAGGCCCTGCCTGCAGCCCATTCCTTCTTCTAGTAGCTCTGTTGACATCTGGGGAGATCAGTCTCTATCTGGGGTGCTAACTTGGAAATTGCACAGGGCTTGGTGGCATCCCCGGTCTCCACTCTGTCGCTGGAGCCCCTCCGTAGCCCCGGTTATGACAACCAACAAGTCCAGACTTTGCCAAACTCCCCCAGGACAGAACCGCCTGTGGCTCAGGGTCACTGGTCACCACTGTCAACCCCATGGAGGCGCGGACAACGTGCCTTCCTCCCCACCGCATGCCCCGCGCCGGGAGGGGCTGCTGACCCCTGAAGCTGTCCAGGCACCTGGGACAGAAGGACTGGTGGATAAGGGAACCAGCAGATCCGATCGAGTCTGCGGTGGCTCCACTGTAGCCTGACCTCCTATGGCTCCTGGAGCTGGAATAACCCCTGTGTGACGTCCAAACGTCCTGGGGCTTTTCTTGCGCAGCCCCCATGCGGCTGGCTCCTGGCTCCTGGCTCCTGGCTCCTGGTTCCTTCCACTGGGGCTGTGTATAAACTTGTTAGCCAGCAAGGTGAAAGCCAGATAAGTAAAAATGAACCGACAGAAGTGCGAATAGCATCTGATCCCTCTCAGGCAGAGATAATATGCTGACGCTCTAATGGTTGCATTAACAATTTAATAGAGCCCCCAACACCCAGGGTCAGGCAGGCCTTGCAGGACCCAGTGGATGGGCACACGTCTGCCCCTGACGTGGGAGGCAGGCCAGGCCGTGGACTCCTGGGTGCTCGTGAATGGGTCAGCACTGCAGTCTGGTGTGTGATAGTGCCCAGGCATCTTCTGTCCCTTTGGACAGAGGGAGCCTCTGCTGCCCACCCAGACCCTGGGCTCTGCCCCCTGGAGGCAGTGGCCTCCCCTCCCCCCAGGGTTTCTCCACCTCCGCACTGCCGATGCTGACTTTGACCAGACACAAAGGGACCAAGGGTCCCTGAGGGTAGGAACCACACACAATGCAGCATGGAACTGGCTATACAGTCAGGGTTCAGTGTGCAGAGTGGAGGAAAGAAGGTAGGGGCAGGAGAGGAAAGAGGTGCCATGTCTGCGGCCAGGGAAGGCAGGTGACGGTTGCAGGCGGGATGCTCAGAGCTGGGCCCCACATCCCACCTGATGCTTCCTTCTAGAACCAGCTGAGAAAGTCATCCAGAACCAAAAGACCAAAGGCAGGGCTCAGGGCCTTCACAGAAGGAATCTGTAGCAGCCTTGGGAAAATGGCCGGGCTCCCTCGAGGGGTTAGGAGTGCTGGCTGGAGAGAGCGGGCTGGCCAGGAGGCTCTGCTCATCAGATGGGTGCCCTGCCTTCACACCGTCCCCATGGGCACCCAGACCGTGTTCCCCCTGAGCTCGCCCCCGGCCCGGCTCCATCCCCAAGCGGAGCGACTGTGGCCTTCCCACCCAAGGTATTTCCGCTTATACAGCAGCCTCTGGGCAGGTGGTGGCAGCCGTGCTGGGGAGGTGCAGGGAGGTTCCGGCCGCCGCATCACACCCCACCCCTGCCACCACACTTGCACCCTCTGTATCCTCTCTAGACCAACTAGATGCACATTAGCTGTGTGTGTGTGTGTGTGTGTGTGTGTGTGTGTGCGCGTGCGCGCGCACGTGCTTACTGGCTGCCTCTCTAGAAGGGCGGGAACTTTGTCGGGGGTAGGGAGTGCCAGTGCAGAGCAAGGCTGGTCCCATAGTGGGCACTCAGCAAACACAGTCTGAACATCTGGCTGCACACTGTGATGGGTGAGCCTCCAAGGCCCTCCGTTAGGGATGTTCTCGCGAGCAACTTTCTACCTCGCACTAGAAACTCCTCATGACGTGCAGATCACTTAGCCGAGGAGCTGAGCTATTATTAGCAACCTTCTTAAATCAGACAGACCGAGTTTGAGAACCCAGCTGCCACTTCCCAGCTGTGTGACCTTGGCAAGGCATGACATTGCTGTGCCTTGATCCTGCTGAGGAGTCCCAGGTGCCTCCTGGTGATGTCACCGGGACCAGATGAGAAAACAGGTCTGAAAGCACCTTATAAACTACCAGTCAGTTGGTCTGTCATTATTGCTACTGTAATTCAGCCGTGTACCACCGTGAACTTGACCTCCCCAACAGGCAAGCTGCCATAAGCCCGGCTTCAAATGCAACTGGGGAGAGGCTGAGCCACAGCTGGCCCCCTGGCAGCGTCTCCCCGGGGTTCTGAAAGCTCCCTGCCCTCACTTTGCATGGATGCTGTCCTCCCTGCCCATGGAGCAGCCCCGTTTCCTGCTTCCCCAGCACAAAGGGCTCCCTTGAATGGCCTGCTGGTTTCTTTGTCTGTCTCATTCCACCAGGGGCATGTCTTTGAATGGAGCCCTGGTTACTTTTCCATAAATATCCAGGTCTGTGCCTGACACCTTGCAAAATCTTTTTTAAGGTTATCAAAAATGCAAGTGCGCGTGCACACACACACACACACACACACGTTGTGTGTTAGATTGTGTTAATAGGCTCCAAATTTTCTGCTCTGCTGAGAAATGCTACAAGTCAAAAGCCCCATTATCTCAAAAATCAAATCAACAAGCACTTTGGAAAAACTGACACACACATAATAAAGGAAAAGAAAAAGGAGGAGGAGGAGGAAGGAGGGAGGAGGAGGAAGGAGGAGGAGGGAAGAGGAGGAAGGAGGAGGAGGAGGAGGGAGGAGGGAGGAGGAGGAGGAAGGAGGGAGGAGGAAGGAGGAGGAAGAGAAGGGGAAAGGAGGAGGAAGAGAAGGGGAAAGGAGGAGGAAGAGAAGGCGAAAGGAGGAGGAGGAGTAGGGGAAAGGAGGAGGAGGAGGGAGGAGAAGGAGGGAGGAGGGAGGAGGGAGGAGGAGGAGGGAGGAGGAGGAGGGAGGAGGAGGAGGGAGGAGGAAGAGAAGGGGAAGGAGGAGGAGGAGGGGAAAGGAGGAGGAGGAGGAGGGAGGAGGAGGGAGGAAGAGGAAGGAGGAGGAGGAAGAGGAAGGAGGAGGAGGAAGAGGAAGATAAAGGAGGAGGAGAAGGAGGAAGGAGGAGAAGGAGGGAGAAGGAGGAGGAGGAAGAAGGAGGAGGAAGAAGCACGAGGAGGAAGAAGCAGGAGGAGGAGGAAGAAGGAGGAGGAGGAGGGAGGAGGAGGAGGGAGGAGGAGGAGGAAGGAGAAGGAGGAGGACGAAGGAGGAAGAGGAAGGAGAAGGAGGAGGATGAAGGAGGAGGGAGGAGGAGGAGGAGGGAGGAGGAGGAGGAGGAAGGAGGAAGAGGAAGGAGAAGGAGGAGGAGGAAGGAGGAGGAGGAAGGAGGAGGGAGGAGGAGGGAGGAGAAGAAGGAGGAGAAAGGAGGAAGAGGAAGTAGAAGGAGGAGGAGGAGGAAGGAAGAAGAGGAAGGAGAAGGAGGAGGAGGAGGAAGGAGGAGGGAAGAGGAGGAGAAGAAGAAGAAGAAGAGAAAGAAAGAAAGAAAGAAAGAAAGAAAGAAAGAAAGAGAAGAAAAAGGCTTCGTTCATGAGCCTCACCCGCACGCCACTGTGTTTCCGCTAAATTTGCTTCGAGTCCTAGTGGCTTCACATTCTGCCGCCTTCAGCTGCTGGTTAGAAATCACAATCCATATTTTTAAAATAAAGGAAGTCCTCATGTCATTTAGTGGTGGTTATCTGTCACCCACTCCTGAAAACAAATGCCCGTGGCAGTGAAGGTCAGCAGATTTATCGGGAGGGAAAGATCTATATTTCCTGCCCTAAAGTGACATTACCAGGTTGGGTAATTGCTGCATAAACACTAAGTCACCCATCGATTAACCGTGCTTCTAGGTTCTTCCAGAGTGCCTTTCATGTGGCCAGTTGTGTGCACTCGAACAATGAAAAGGCAAAGGCCCGGGGAGCCCACCCCACCCCACACAGAAGGAACTTCAACAGGATTTCAGAACTCCCCAGTATTTCCCAAAGGTGCCCCTCAACAACAAAGGGTCGCTGAGCACACCGGATGTATACAAGCAATCTCCGTCTGTGAGATGGACTGAAATATACTTCCAGGAGATACCGCCGCACAGCTATTGGAACGGCCGAGACCCAGGACACCGACAACAGCAAACGCTGGTGAGAGTGCAGAGCAGCAGGAACTCTCATCCATCGCAGGCAGGAATGCAACATGGCACAGCCAATTTGGAAGAAACTCGAGTGGGCAGTTTCTTACAATGACCGACATGCTCTCACTATACCATCAGCGCTCGTGCTCTGTGGTTCGCACCCAAATGAGTGCAAAACCTGACCCCACAAAAATCTGCAAAAGGATATTTATAGCAGCTCTATTCATAATTGCCAAACACTGAAAGCAACCGAGATGCCCTCTTTAATACCTGAGTGGATAAATAAACTGCGGTCGATCCAGACAACGGAGTAGTATTTAGCACGAAAAAGGAAGTGAGCTTTAAGCCATGAAAAGGCATCAAGGAACCATAATACATATCACTAAGGGAAAGAAGTCAGTCTTAAAATGCTCTATACTTTACAATTCCAGACATATGATATTCTTGAAAAGGCAAAACTACAGAGACGGAAAATAGAGCAGTGGTTTCCAGAAGTTTAGAGAAGGGAGATATTGAACGGGTGAAACACCGGGAGTATTTTAGGGCAGCGAAGGAATTCTGCGTGATGTTAGTAGGTATGTGACACTACACATTTATCAAGACCCATAGACTTTTGTGGCACAAAGAATGAACCTTAATGTGTGTAACTTAGAAAAAAAAAAAATTAGGAAGTCAGGGATCCCAGGATGTGATGGAGACT
>NW_026058667.1:0-20446 GCF_023721935.1 Panthera uncia
CAAGAATAATAACAAAGAACTACAGCAAAGCATGTCATATTCAAACTTCTGTAAACCAAAGACAAGGAGGAAATCCCAAAAGAAATCAGAGAACTATCACCTTCCCTAAGAACTACAGTGGATTTCTCATCAGAAATCAGGCAAGTGAAGAAGGGAGTGAATTGAAATATTTAAAGCGTTAAAAAAAAAAGATACCAAACTAAAATCCAATAGCCAGTGAAACTACCCTTCAAAAGTGAAGGAGAAACAGAAATTTCCTTAAACAAACAAAAATTGAGGAATTACATCTTGGGCACATTTTCCATGAAAGAAATTTTTAAAGGTCTTCAGGGAGAAGAAAAATGATGTATATCAAAACACAAATATATATACAAAGCAATGGGAAGAGCAGCAGGAAGGGAATAGAGTCAAAGTCTTACCTTTTTTGTTCTTAATTGATCTAAAAGGTAACAGTCCAAAGTAATAATATTAACAACATATTGGGTGATTATAGCAAATATAGAATGACAACAGCGTCATAGTGGATGGGAGGGACTGAGAATACTCTGTCATAAGGAAGATATACGACATGTGAAACAGCATAGTGCTATTTGAAAATGGACTTAGATTAATTAAAAATGCATACTTCAAAGTCTAGGACAACCACTATTTTTTTTACATAAGTATAATTGATATGCCAAGAGATAAGCATTTTAAACACTTAATTCAAACCAGGAAAGCAGATGGGGGGGGGGAAACAAATGTAACTTTATAGAGAATAGTTAAAAATGTGATAGATATTAAATCAACTACATCAATAATGATTTCAGGGGAGGGTGCCTGGGTGTCTCAGTCGGTTAAGCATCCAACTCTTGATTTTGGCTCAGATCATGATCTCATGGTTCATGAGTTCAAGCCCTGCATTGAGCAATTGTGTTGCTAGCACAGAGCCTGCTTGGAATTCTGTCTCCCTCTCTCTCTGCCCCTCCCCTGCTCTATCTTTCTCTCCCTCAAAACAAATAAAAATAAAACAGTTTTAAAGTAAAAAAAAAAAGATTTTAAATGTGAATGAATTAAATTTATTAATGAAAAGACAGAGACTGTCAGAGGGATTTAAAAGACAGAGACCCAATCAAACAACTATATGTTGTCTACAAGAAACACACTTCAATATAAATAGTCAAATAGACTTTCTTTAATGGAAAAAAAGATATACCATGCTAGCAATAACCACAAGGAAACTGGAGTAGCTATTTTAATATCAGTCAAATGAGTCCTTAGTAAACAGTATGCAAGGATAGATGGGTAATATAAACAGAGAGATGGAAACACTAAGAAAAATCCAAAGGAAATGTGAGAAATTACAAACAATGTAACATAAAGAATGCCTTTAATGGGCCTATCAGTAGACTACACACACTAAAGAAAGAATCGGTGTGGTTGAAAATAGCTCAATAAAACTACAATGCAAAGAGAAAAAAAAAAGAACAACAAAAACAGACCTATAATAGAACATCCAGGAAATGTGGGACAATTTCAGAAGACGTAGTATATGAGTAATAAGAATACCAGAAGATGAGGAAAGAGAGAAAAGGTATAAAAGAAATGTTTAAAGAAATAATGAACTTTGTGACATTAAATAAAAACACCACATGACAGATCCAGTGATCTGAGAAGATAAAGGAAAGATAAATAATGACAAGAATAATAACAAAGAACTACAGCAAAGCATGTCATATTCAAACTGTTTAGTTTCTGCTTTTTCCATCCCTAGGGACTGCCCACATTCTTTAGTGTGTATGTCTGTGTGTGCTTATGCATGTGTACATGAGAGAGAGAGAGAGAGAGAGAGAGAGAATATGAAGAAAAGTAGTTACATTTATATTTATTTTATTTATTTTCATGGGGACCCAGGAGTGCATGGGCCAGATGTATTTGGGGTGAAGCCAGATGTGTGAAAGACAAGTATACCAGTAGAATTTGCAGTGACTTTAATAAGAGAGGCTTGAAGGAAAACATTCAATAATTTGGGCTGATTAAAATTTTGGCAGCAAAAGAGGATCAATGCACACTTTTCCTGCCTCCAGCCTTACATCCGCTATTACCCTGCTTCATCCTGACCTTCCTAAGGAACACCCACTCATGCTGGAAGATTTTCATTCAAATGTCACCTCTGAAAAACCACCCCAAAGCAGACTTACCCATTCTGCCTCTTGACATCTCACAGATTCTGGTACCTATTTCCATTCCAATTCAGCACATTGCATTGTAGTTTATTTTATTTTTCATTATTATAAAGTCTGTTTCCCCATCATCACTGCCAACCCCCATGTCTCTCCACCCGTAAAATTTAGGGCAGAGATTTTGTTTGATTCAAAAACTACAACTGTGGCTCCAGAACCTTGCCCGGTGCCTGGAAAATGGGAGGTGCTGAGAGAGGCAGGAGTTGGAGGGAGAGGGAGAGACTCCCATCAGCTCAAAGGGAAGCAAATGTACTGAAACTCAATAAACCCCATGTTGTGCTTAGCTTTGTTCCATGATCTGCAAGAGCCCAAGCAATTAGGTTTTTCAGAACATGCTACTCTTGGCTTTGTCTTTCCAGCCAACCTTTCCACATACTGCAGGGCCAATTTCCACTGAGACCTTTCTCACATTCTTCTATTTCTCTCCAGTCCCTTATGCATGGCAGCCCCCAATGGCAGCCTGCTACTTGAGAAGTGTGAGCTCACTGTGATTGATATTGCAGCTGCCTTCTGGAAGGGGCTGTGGTCCAGCTGCACATTTGTATATTCATTGAGCCGTACTCCCTATTCCACAGCCTCATGACAGCTGCAGATGGCACAACCATTTTTCATAAGGTACGTGAGAGGAGGGGTGGGACAGGCCTAAACATCACCTAGAGGAGATGGCAGCTTCAGAGCAACCAAGAGAGCAGGATTGATGGAGAATTAGAAACTGAATAGGGAGCAGATAGTATCTCCTTATTCTATTGACATCCACTTAAAGCTACTGTATAGCTATACCATCATCAATTACCATTACACACTGTGCAGAATATTCTTTTTTTTTTTTTTCAACGTTTTTTATTTATTTTTGGGACAGAGAGAGACAGAGCATGAACGGGGGAGGGGCAGAGAGAGAGGGAGACACAGAATCGGAAACAGGCTCCAGGCTCCGAGCCATCAGCCCAGAGCCTGACGCGGGGCTCGAACTCACGAACGGCGAGATCGTGACCTGGCTGAAGTCGGACGCTTAACCGACTGCGCCACCCAGGCGCCCCCGTGCAGAATATTCTAAACACCCTGGAACTCCATGGAGGAGCTTATAATCAAATGCTTTGAACTTCAGCTTTCTTTCACTTTCTTATTCTTTCTTTCAGTATGATCTTGCTGATCATAAGCCCTGGAGGGAACAGCTCAAGACCAAAATGAACAAGAAGTTGAGATGGCTGACGATATACAGGAAGCACGTTAGTAAAAAAGAAAAGGATCAGAAATCTAGCATTCTTGCCTTGAGTGGAGCTTACAGAGAAGAAATTACCCATGGGTCTGGGCTACTGTCTCTGTACCAGCAGCAGCCGTTGACACATCAAAAACCAAACTGCTGGCCCACAGAAGGAATCCATAAACTCACAGCTGAACTAAGAGGTGTAGTTCTCCAATGAGACATCCTTCATCTTAAGGGAAAAAGAGCAATAGGCCACCTACCTTGGTTACTGTCTCCTGTTATCCCAGGGTTTATAGCCTGTATTTTGGCTCTTGCTCACATAAAGCCTAACGTGACCCGCTTGTGCTGTTTTCTGTATATTCCCTTCATAAATCTAATCTCAAGAATTACCTTCCTTTAGGACCAGAACTGAGTTACCCATTTTATTTTTCAAGCCCGATATTATTTAAAGTGGCTGTGGGCAGTTTGACTCTCCTCAAATACCTGTTCCTTCCCATAAACTGTTCATGTAATAATACACACACTTTGTTTTCTCTATGATGAGGCAGATCATCATTGTATTCTGAAGAGAACTTTCATTTGATTCATTACTTTAAACTGCACTGGATTTCTTTCTATTTTCTACTGAAAATTAGCAAAAAAAAACCCTTGAGATCTTTAATCTTCTTTCCTCTTCCCTCTTTTTTCTTCCCTTGTCTCTTCCATCTATCCATTAGAGCCTACAGCTTACTGAAGAAGAGTATTCCAGACACTATTGAGATAGAGCACATTTATACTATTTAACTGCAGGAGGAATAGGGGCAGGATGTGAGGGAAACTATATTGTCTACAGTAATGGTGAAGGACTGGGCTTTCTTCAGGACCTGGCCACACTTTCATTCATGAGGGCTAGTAATGATATCACAGAGGTCACTTTACCTTTTGTGCTACAAAGCTACACAATAGGACCCCACCGAGGAAAACTGACCTATTGCCTGCACGAGGGGGTATTTGATGACAATCATACACGCACAGGAGATATACAATACTCCAGAAGAATAAATCTTGATGTGTCAGAACAAACTTTCTTCTATCAGAGAAAAACTTTAGGGATCGAAAAGAATCTACTTGGGAGTAGCATTTTCAGCGTATGGGACTCAGATGCCACTTCCCACCAATGTGATTCTTCTTTGTAATAAAAATAGGCTATAAAAGGAGTCGCACACAATGCTCCTTACACAATACCATCAGGGTTCTTATTTCTGAAGATACAGATTTAAAGTTATGTAGATAGGAAAAATATGTTATCCCTTTTCAGGTACTAAACTGCTTGTCCTCAGCTTACCATCCAAGAAGTGTTTGAATTTGGGAAACTCAGGAAGAAACTGATCCCAGTCCTCAGCAGCGAAGATATGGAACTGGAATCAAAGCATCTTTGTCACCATCACTCTGTTCAAGAGCCAGTCTGTCCCTAGTTAGAGTCAACAAACCCGAAGGAAGAGGGAAGAATCTACTTTTTATCTACTTGAAATGTGGAATATTAGTGTTTTCAAAACACAAGTGGACACAGAGGCTCTAGATTCCTTTCTCATGGGTCTCATGGGTCTCAGATTGGCCACTTCACATTTGGGGAGAAAACATCTAAGACTGATGCATAAGGAAGACAAGAGGAGGTTGAGGAATTAGAGAAGTGTCAGGAGAGAGGGTGTATGCACGTGGATCTTTTCCAAAGTCCTAACCTATGAGGCAGAGGTCCCCCAAGCCCTTGTGTGGTACAAGAATGAGTTAGTGAGAAAAGGAGGAACGACCAATTATTGGTCTTCTCACTCTGTCCTATCTCAGGAAGCCTCCCCATTCTTCATGAAAAGGGTTGCCTGAACTTCTGTCAGGGTTCTAATGTGTGCAGTGAGAAGACAGGGATGGTCATGTTCAGGAATAGGGCAGAACCCTGATCACCATGTGGGTTCTGTTAGGCATGGGGCTGGCAAGGGATCATGGTGATCATTAGTGTCTTCACCCTATCACTCATGGTTAGGACTATAGATTATGTGCAGAAGACCCTCAAAGCATAAGGTCCACCATGAGGCCGATGGGATATTAACGATCGCTTCTTCTACCTGGTAGCAGCGAAAGAAGGGATCCTGCCATTCCCAGAGTACAGAAGAGGTCTTGGTTAATGGCTCTAAATAAGAATCTGATTTGAGCCTGGAAACACACACACAAAGATATAGTAGAACGGTAAAGGTGTATTTATCAAGTAGATAAAGACAAAAAATACTGATTGGGAGGTAAAATATGTGACTCCAAAAGATTTCTAGTAATTGAGGCCAAGAATGAGAATAGAAACTCAAGAACAACCCAGGTTACAACACAACTAGATGATTTCAAATTTTCTAGATTGAGAATCACCTAATCTAGTTTCAAGAGATAATCTTATATTTATGTTCCATTTTCATATTACCTCTCTTAACCAATTCTTATAACAATTCTAAACAGAGAAGATTGATACATTCATTACAGAATTTAGAGGAACCAAATAGATAGGTTCTATGACCTTACCTCTATGACCTTACCTCTTATCTTGCTTTTTCCTGTGTCCTTCAGGTCCCAGGGTCTACACTTTTCTTTCAGACTTTGTCTGCATTATAGAGACTTCTTGGACCCATGTCTAGCTCATGCTTTTTTCTCTGAGAATTGTCTATGAACCATGGACCTAGTTGAAGTGTGAATCAACCTTCCATGTTGGGGTCAAGTGAACCTCTGTCCTAGGACAAAGCTGACTAAATCTTGAATAGGTTATTGACCCAAAGTGAGCTGTTATGTTCTCTCTCCTAGGAATTTGGAGCTGGGACATGGAGAACCTAGTTAAAAGATGGTGGGCATAGGATCTGCAAGATCAAGTAGGAACTATAACCACAGAATCCACTTCCTACCTCATATATGCCAAGACAGATAAACCTTACCTCCAGAGAGAAAAGAACAGAGCAAATGTCCTGACAGAAGTGGGGGTGGAAATTCTTGTTGCAGAGAAATATACAGAGAAGCCTAGGCTTCAATTTTTCTAGTTCCTGGAATGTAGCTTTCCTTTTTTCCCGTGTTTTATAAATTTTCTCTGATCCCTTTCTTTAAAATAGTCTCAGACTGTTTGTTTCTTACAACCACGATATCCCTGACAAAGAGATGCAGATTACCCCTTCACTGGAGCCACATTGATGCCCTGCAAGCATCCACTAGTTGGGTAGGTCAAGCTGGACCAGACTTGATCGTCCTGTCTTGTGGTAGAAGTTAACCACGTCATTATCTCCATTCCATCCTCCACCACTGTTTCACTGACATGCATTCCCTCCACTGTCCTTCTTCCCAGCCAGCTCTTTTCACTAGAGCTAGAAACTGTATTTTGTAGAAAATTAAAACCTCTACTTTTTTAGCCATTCCATTTCTTACTAAATGGAAATAAGGTTGTCTGTGAAAGGATGTTTTCACTTGCAGATTATTCAAATGAGAAAGTATTCACTTCCATGCCATAAGTGCCATGGCACCATGAGAGGGAATCATCATTCTCCCAGCTCCCCTGTACCACTTTAGTGTCCCACCTCACCATAGAACTTTCTTTTGACTTAGAAATCAACCACTGTCTGCATCACTTTCTTGTGTATATTACAAGACTTTATAAGACTTCAGAATCATCAAGCCCACCATCATTTGACATATGAGGAAACTGAAGCCCAGAGAGGTTGTGTGCTGGGGCATGGGACATGTGCTGAATTGATCTGTTGTAACTCATCATCATTGTTAAACCTTTTTACATGGCAGAGGTTTGCTATTATAAGTTTGGATTATTTCCAATATTCCTATTCTGGATATCTACTGTATATAAATATGCCTCAATTTAAAGAAAAAGTCTGTCTACTTGGAATACCTAGAACAATTTCTGTTTTTCTGACTCAAGACTTTAGAGGGGGAAAAAAATCTTTGTCTCTAATCCTTATACTTTCTTTCATGCAGAGAAAGTATCACTAGCTTTAACACCTACACTTTTTTTCTCCTGCCTGAGGTGTGGTTATCTAAATGATTTATGAGGCTATGGACCTAGGCATACATATATATCCATCTCTTCCTGTCCTCCTTTTAGAAGCTGACTTCTCTTCAAAAAGCATGTCTTCTTTCCTTTTTCTGATAATCTGGAAAGGGTCTGTCTCTCATTCCCCAGAAGTCTTCAGGGGTCCACAGCTTCCTAAACCTGGGTGGCTATACCTACTGTTCTATGGGGTTCTATAAAACTCCTAACATTATAATTCAGTTATCTGTAGATAATACTCCATCTCTATGTGGCATCTTAGCATTCTCTCTCTTCACCCCATGCCCCTCCATGATCCTGTATTCCTCTATTTATAGACCATCAATTCAATAACCTAGCTCCAGATTTCCTTGATCCCTTTGACTGCAAGAGCTCTGTTCTTCACTCTAGGTAACAACCCATTCCCACTACTCTGCCATGACACACCCCAATCTGCTCCATGCCAAAGTTTAAATTCCATCTTTTTAAAGCTCACCCTTCAAAATGTCAAGCTCTCTGATTTTCTTTCCCCATTATCCTCCAATCCCATGGGTTATAGCCCACTTCTTAATACATCACTTTTCTCCAGTCTACCAGGCCTGTGAACTTCTGTAATTTCATAGGGAGTCTACATTCTATAGTTCATCAATCAACATCTTTCTGGCTTGCAACTCGAGCTCCTTCTACCTTGGTTCTTTAGCTATCTACCTTAAAGAAATTCCCTCGAACAGGTCAATCTAAATATCCACATTTTGTATGCTTACACTCTAGCAACTGGTGCTAATGGAGAAAATCCACTATCTTCTGGATTGATGCCACCCCTGTCCTAAGGCATTCAACTTCAGCTGAATCTTCATTGATAAACTATAGTCTTTGTGTATTTCCTTGCTCTGAGACTGTCCAATTTACAGCTACTACAAACTGTAACATTCTTTGAACTCCTAATCTACCCTTTTCCCCTATACAGTCTGAAACTGACTTTGCTTCCCATCCTCACAGTAAGGACAACAGTGATCACTGGGTAACACTCATGAATTCTTACCCACTCTGTTACAGATGATTAAATCCACAACCATTCTCATTTTCTTTCCTTGGTCTTAGAGGAAGAAGGAGACCTGCCTAAAGTTCATCCTTCCTCCTTAAAGAAGGTTCCAGCCTAAGAACTCCAACCCCATCAATAAACTCTTCTGTGAAAATTCTCTTTCACTGGCTATTTCTTACTAGTATATGAGGATATGAGTAGCCTCAAGTCTCTTCTCTCTGAATAAAAATATCTTATCCCTTCATTCATTAGTAATTACCACCATATAATCTATCTTTTTTCCCACAAGTGAACTTATAAAATACCTCTCATTCCATCTTGTCAACCCATCTCAGGCATCTATTTTTGAGCTCCTATCATACATGAATTCTCAATGACTTTGACACTGTTGGCCAGGCTCTCCTTGAAACACCTTCTTCTCTGGGATTCTTTATGACCTCTTCTAGTCTCCTTTACCTAATATGATAGCTCCTTATTATACTTCATAGCTCTTCTTCCACCATCTGCCTCTTAAATGCTTAATGTTCCCAGAAGGTTCTTTACTCAGTCTACTTCTCTTTTCATTTTGCACACCCTGTCTGCGTGAGGTTTCCTGTATTCACAATTTCATCTACTGCGTATAAATACATGGCTTCAAAATCTTTACCTCTTACTCAGACTTTCTCCTGATTTGTACCAAAGCTGTTCACCAAACATTTCCACCTAGAATCCTCTATAGAAACTTCAAACTGAGCATTTTCCAAACCAAATTCATCATCATCAAACATAAAATCAGGTCCTTTTCTTTTATTTATTAACTCAATGATGTAGCCATATCTACTGGGTAGCCCATACCAAAAATCTATAAGTCATCCTGAACTTCTCCTTTATGTTCATATCCAACCTTCACAGTGTCTTCCCTTTTCTACTTTCTTAACACACTTCGTATCTATCACCTCCTTTGCATGTTTGTTATCATTTCCCTAGTAGTTCTTGCATTCACATTTTTTACTTAGACAACTGTAGAAGTTTCTTGAATGGTTTCTTGTATCTATCCTTATCTTTGTCGAATCTGCCTTATACACTAACACCAGGGAGATCTTTGTAGTACACACATCTGATCACGTCATTCTCTGGCTCAAGATGGTCCTCTGGCTCCCCAGGTTCCTTAAAAAAAATCCAAATTCCTTGACATAATAACCTGTAATACGTCACTGTTTAGCGGTGGCCAAGCTCCCTAGTCACACTCAATACAGGTTTGGTTAAACTGAATTGAAGGACTTAGCCAAGGTCATGCAGCTGGCAAATGGTGGCACAGGGGCTGAAATGTAAAGTCCTTGGACTCTATGGCCAGCATTTTCTTCATTGTTTCATCCCACCCACAGACACTCACAGATGTCAAAAAAAAATCTAAAGACTATACATAGCCCAATGCTCCTAGTCACTTCCATGGTCTGAGGTCTACAACTGAATGCTTTTGTGGTAAGCCAACCAAAGTCATCATTACCAAATGAAAGTTGGTCATTTTAGGAAGAAGCCGCTTCAGGTTCCCAATGAGCTCTTGGAAGAAGAGGCCCATTCCATGGTAAATGAATATTAATTAGAACTGCTGCAAAGCCAAAGCAAGGAATATAAAGTGGCTATTCCAGAGGGGACAACTTTGTCTGCAATTTCTGTGCAGCCCCAAATTCTGCCCAGTTTGGACTCTTTCCAAGTATTGTATTTCTGGGTAATACATTTTAAAATCTGCTGTTTGTTTGTTTGTTTGTTTGTTTTAAGTGGGTGAGTAGGTGAGAATACTTTTTTGGGTTTGACTAGCATTTAAATTCTTGAATCACTTTCCTGCCCTAAAGAAATTAAAGTGAAATTTTCAGCCCTTCTGGGTCTGTGCTCATATGGAGCATGTCACTTAAGCCCCTCTCTTCGGTTTTCCTTTTGGTGCTGTTTCCAAGTCAGAATCCTCTTCTGACCTTTAATTATAAAGAAAAGGAGAAAATCTGAAGGAATCTAGAAGACACACCCAATGCCACCCAGTCATCTGAGGATGGGGTAAACTTAGAAAGCTCCTCACCAAAACTTCTAAGTCCCAGATTACTTCCCAGAACCCTGGACTTAACTCCCATGCTGTCCACTGCCAGGGGAATATCCTTTAGTGAAAGAAGGGGCTACACAAAACAGACCCAGCAGAGGCTCAGCACCTTATTTCCAGAACTTGGTGGGACTAGTTTCTCGGCTCTTAGACCTGAGCCTGGGAGAGAGGAGTGCCTGTGTGTTCCATGGAGGTGTGACAGTGCAGTTAGTAACTCAGCAGGAGCCAGCCTCAAAACCCAGCCATGGTGCAGCTTTTGTGAAAGAGCCTGAAGGTGTCTGCTGCACCTCACACGAATTTTTTCTCTCATAAAGAAGTTGGTGTAAAGTCATTTAATTACTGAGTGTTAAGTGAACACCTAATTATGTCAAGTTGCGAACTCCAGGCTCCCAGGGGATGATGAGTTTCTGTGTTTTATCCTTCCTTACAGCACCTACTTTGCCTTTCTCTCCTCACCCTTGACTGAGTGGATCTTTTAGGCTTTAAAAAAAATAGTTATATTGAAGAATATAGAGTTATTCAATGCTAAATGAAATAATGACAATATCCTTTGAAGTTTTTTTAAAAACTAAGTATTTAAAGACTGGAAACTATGACATGGTAGGAGAGTGAGAGTTCTAGAATATAAAAGCTTGAGATTTAAATTCCACCTTTACCATCTGCCAGCCATTTGCCTTGGGCAGATTACTCGACTCCTCTGAGCCTTGGTTTCTGGAAAATGGATATGAAAAGAACTTTGAAGGTTTCCCTTCCTGTATCAGGCCAGGAAATTTGAGATTCCTAAAGGCTCATTTCTAAGCCCCCCTGTCTTACTTATGTTTTCTTCCTTGATGGCCTCAATCACACTGATGGTTGCATTCATCCTCTTTGTGCAGGCACCTCACAGATTTCTATCTCAAACACAGATTTCTCCTCTCATTTGCGGACCTGGCAACTCCACTTGGATGATGCCAAAGAAACCCCAACCCAGCCCCTCCCCTCCCCTGCCCCACATGGCCCTCTTCCAGAGCCCTCTATCTCAGGCTGTGGGGTCACCATCCATGCTGTTCCACAAGCCAAAAACTTGGGTATTATCCTTGACTGCTGCTTCTCCTTGTCCCCAGTATTCAATCCATCAGCAACTCTATCAAGTTTAGCTCCTAATATTTATTGAATATGTACCATTTTCTCCATTTCCTTGGATGCCACACTATTACAAACTATCATCATTTCTCACTTTCAACATCCTCCTAACAGGTCTCTGTGTATTCATTATTGCCAGCTCTCTCCAAATCCATTTTCTTCCTAACATCCAAAGTGGTCTTACAACAAAAATTTAGTTATGTCATTGTCATCAACCTCAAACAGTTAAGTGACCCTTCATTGTTCTCATGATGGAGACCAAAATCCCTTCCAAGGCCCAGAAGTTCTAATCTGTTCTTTGATCTCCAAATTTCCTTTCCATTTTGCTATTACTCTGATCTGTAGTTTCACTGGATATTTTCTGTTTTTCAAGTAGATCCTGTTTCTTCTTGCCACAGGGCCTTTGCATACACAGTTCTCTTTGTCTGGAGCATTACTCCAACTCTCAACTCTATCAAATACAAGTATGCATCTTTCTTTATTTATAATTAGTTTTACCCCTTTCCAAAAACAAGAGTTCCAACATCAATTTCTTGAAGAAGCCCTCCCAACTCAAGCTGCCATATACATTTGTGTGCAGCCTTCACCCCACACAAGAGCATTGGCTAAGGAGCAAGTGATGGGTAGAAGTGAGTCATATTCCACCTGCCAATCCCTTTATTCTGACATAGACCTGCATCTCCTATGACATCGTTATCTAATTCTCTCAAAGGCATGGTGTGAGTTAGCAGCTCTGCCCTATATCGCCAAACTAGGTCAAAGCTCTGTATTTCTTGCTGCCATAAGAGCATATATTCTCATCCATAATACTTCCCACAATTGCTATTTTACACTTACTTGCATAAGATTATGTGGTTAGTGTCTATCTCTCCTAGTACAGTATCTCTCCGAGAAGCTCCCAGGAGCTATATTTAATTTCATCCACACTTTATCCATTGTCTGACATAAGCCTTGACATTTAATAGATGCTCAATAAATATTTGTGGAATGGATGAAAATGATGGACAATATTACTATGAGGATAGACTTTTGTTTGTGAAAGCAGCATGGCATTACCTAAAACCCAGCAAATACTTAATATATATTTGTTTGAATATGAAAATGAATGATCTGCCACTCAAATATTAAATGACCCAATTGGGGTCACAGTAATAGTAAGTGGGCAGTGTGAGAAAATGCCTCTGAGGTAACCATTCATTGTATGGAGATGCTCAGAGAATAGTTTTCTTTCAGTATAAAGGGTCTTGAAGATTGAACGTGTCCATCTGGGACATCAGAGTCTTGTCATTCTTTTCCAGGACCGTATTCAAGGCAATATACTGGGCAAAGTGCCTTCTGGGGCTGTCTGCTTGCTTTTTTGGCAATGGTCAGATAAAGCTAGGCATTTATTTGGTTGGTGCCACTTAGAAAAATTGAACTGAGGGCAGAAGTCCAATAAGACCTCAGTCACTGTCTCAGATAAAAATCATTGGGATCATCTTAGTTGCATGTATTGAGTACTTTTGTGATAGGCATTATGATAAGTAATCTACATCCATTATTCATTTCACCGACAACAATCCTATGATGTCTTAAGCTGAGCTTTATGAAATTGTCAGTATTTGACCCCTCTGACCTACGAAAATGGCAATTTTATGTTGCAACCTAATAGATACCATTGTCCCCATTTTAAAGATTAGGAATTGAGGTTCCAAGAACTAGGATTGGCAGCCCTAGGACCAGATGGCAAACAGCCCTATCTGGCTTGCCAAGGGGCCAGTCATGGGCAGGAACTAGAAACCAAGAGTCATGTCTTGGCTAATTAGCAAAAGTTATTTTCAGCTTAATAACTTCCCTATATTTACAATTTTGGCTCCCCAAACTCTGACTTTGTGCCGACTCATAGTAAAACTCTGTATGGTGAAATGAGCTGTGTGTGTGTGTCTCTGCACAAAGATTACACCCCACTTCCTACTCGGATCTGGGGAGAGAAGGACTTCAAGGGTGGAATGAGTGGCAGCAGCGTTGAAGAGGAAAGCAACTGCAGGCTGTCTCCAGGCTCTCCAGGAAGGGCGGGGTGGCGGGGGCGGGGAAAGAAGATGAAAAGCCCCTGTGGCACCTGCTCAGAAGTAAAAAAAACCTGGGTGGAATTTTTGACAAGAACTGAAGCCCACACCATGGGCAGGCATGCCCCTTCCTACAGCATCAGCTGTCTGAGGACATGAAGTCCTATTCAGGTCTGGGCCTTTGCTAGGTCTGAACATTAGCACCAGAAACAAAGAACTGGAGGGAACTTTGCAGGTCACATGCTCTATATGTCTCTTTTTAAAGATAAGAACACTAATTAAACAACATTCACTGAGCACCTACTACAAGCCAAGACGTGCACTAGTTCTTGGTCCCAAAGGTGTGAACCAGAGAGACACAACCCCTACCTACTTTCATGGGTGTACAAACTGAGCAGGGGGGGATGGTTGGTCACACTAAATTGCAGAATAATGAGAGGTAAAAGCCCAGAATGCGATGATAGCAGTGGACATGGCCAGGTGTGGAAATTTCCTAAGGAACGACTTAAACTGAGTCTTGAAGAATTTGAACAAAGCAGGAAAGCAAAGAGTAGCTGTCTACTGAAGCCAAGTGGTTCACTCAGCGTCACAAAATTAGCTTTGTAATGAGCGACAAATTACAAGCCTCTCTGTGCCTCATCAGTAAGCAGGGTAATACCAGTTAATTCATGGAACTGTGGTTACTCAATGGATAAGTATGTGCAAAATACTCAGTACATCATAGCTGCTCAATAAGGGTCTGTTCCCTTCCTCTATATTTTCCTGGTCCAGCATATTTTCTAACATGAGACTTTATTCTGGTATGCCTTTGTTCTTTGGACACCAAGCCCTTCAGGGTCAGTAATTTAGATGGTTTTGATACCTGTTTAACTTGTTGTAATGTTGTTCTCAGGAACTGGAAACATGATTTGAAAAACGATGGCCTTTCTCTTACTGGGCCAAGAGCTTTTTGTTGCAGCCAGGGGTTGTGTTTTCATCTCAAACTACCATCCATGTTTTCTTATAATTAAAACTATTCACAGTTGACATTAGAAAAAAGAACAGCTCACATTATTTCAGGTATGTCCACTTTGTGATATCACTCTCAAATTGCCTAGTGGTCTGCTAGTTAGAGAAGCACTGTTTAGGAGGGAGTCCTTTCTCCCAATAATGTGTTAATATTATTATTAATAATGTTAATTATATAATTATTTTAATTATTGCATAATAACAATATTGTTGATATTATTATAATGGCCATTAACAAATAGGTTTTGTATGCATCAGGTGCTATTATAAATTCATTGCATGGATTACCTTATCTAATCCTCCAAATGATATTCTGAGATAAGTACTATTATTATCCCCATTTTACAGATAGGGAAATGAAGACTCAGAAAGGGAAACAGACATATACGCATATCACTAAGATTACTGATGCTACAATTATGAGGACAGGATGCTATGAGGGCACCAGAGACAGGGAGGAAGGGCATCTAACCTATCCTGGGGAGACTAAGGACGGCATCCCAGGGGATGTGTGTTACTGAACCAAGTTTTAAAGACTCAGAATTATCCAGGCAGTAAGGAAGAAGGGCTTACTGGGCAGAGGACACAGCATAAGCACCGTCCTGAACCCTGATCTGAGTGGAGAATGGTAGGAAGTTCTGCCATGACACAATGATGGAGAGTATGAAGGATAATGGAAGATGGGGACAGGTGTGCGGGGCATCCTGCTGGAGGATGGGCAAGGATCAGATGATGAACAACCTGCCTAGTCTCCTGAGGAACCAGACAGGACACTACATGTGATAGGAACTCTTTGGAGTTTATGGCAAAGAAATGACATGATCAGGTCTTAAGATAGGTAGATCCCTGAGGCAGTAAAGACAATGGATGGGAGGCAAGGAGATCAGGTAGGAGCCCAGGTCAGAGATAATGACAGCCTCAGCTAGGAAGTGAAGGAAGGGAAGGGAAGGGAAGGGAAGGGAAGGCAGAGGGGAAGTGGAAGGGGAAGGAGAAGGACTAAAATATGTTTAGGAAACAAAAATCATCCAGATTGGGTGAATGACTGATAGCACCAGAGGTTGGGTAGAAAGGAGGAGGAATACAGGATGGCACGACAAACCTAGAGACAAAATAAAGAGAAAAGCAGACTAATCCTAGAGAAGGTTGAGACTGCAAAGTCAATTAATTTGTCAATTTTAGATGATGCTGGGACAAACAGGTAGCAGTGACTGGCTGGCAGCTGATATAGCAGTCTGAGGCTAAATTCAGAATTTAGACTAGGAATAAATATGGGGAGAGAGGGTGCATCTGCACACACACGATAGTTTGAACCCCAGAACTGGGTGGGAGCCCCAGGGGCAGTGGAAAGAGTGAGAAGATAAAGGGTCAGAGGACAAAATCCTGGGAAACACCAATGCTGGAAAAGCTAACAGAGAAAGAACTTACAAAGGAGAGGGAAAAAGGGGGAAGTAGAAGGCAGGTGTTGTGTAGAGCGTGGTGTCTACACCAGGAAAGGACATGGTGCCCAATGATGCAAAATCAAGGAGGGCGATAACTGAAATGCAGTGTTGAATGCCCATGTCGACATCACTGCTGACGCGGCAAAGCAGGCATCTAACACACTGATGGGCATGGAAGCCAACGGGTGAGAAGGAAATGGGCTGTGAGAACACAGCTTCCAGTAATCCATATTGGATTATGTCTTCCAGGCTGAGGAGGGCATTGTTAGGGGTCCCTGTAACCAGAAACAAGATCCCATTACTCTTCTTTCTCCACCTTCTGCTTCTCCTCTAACTTTTCTGACTTCCTTCCTTTGTACTCCTAGATTCCAGATCCAGCTGTGATCAGGACCTGAGGCCCTAGCAATAACAAGATCACAATTTCAAGAGCAAGATCCAGGGTGCTCTAATTTCAATATGGTACTGTATGCCAGACATTCAGACTTGTGAAACAGAGTATCATCCTTCTACCCTGACAGTGACTGGGAGTGATTACGGAAAAGGCCACCTCTGCCACTACCCTCTATTCCAGGTCACCATCATTCCTCTCTGGACCAAAGCAAAAAATCCTTTGCATTCTGTCCCCTTATATCTGTATTCTACACTGCAACCAGAAGAATCCTTTCAAGAAGGGAATCAGATTAGCTCCCTCCCTTGCTCAAAGCCATTCAATGTCTTCCCATTTCACCTGGAATAAATCCCAATCCTCATCACTGCCTAAGAATGCTAAGTAATCTGGCCCTAATCTAACTCTTCGATCTCATTTCCTATACCTTTCTCTGGTGCCACAACACTTTGGTTATACTAACCTCTTTGCTGCTCCTCCAACATAACACGTACATACCCTATCTCTGCCACTAAGCAATCATTCTGCCTAGAATTCTCTCCCTCTAGAAGTTTGCATGGTTTCCTCCCTCACTTCCTTCAGGACTCTGCTTAAATATCATATATTTACATCATAAGTACATACATGCAGACTTTCTCCTCCCCCAAGAATGTAAGCTCTGTGAGACTATGAACTTTGTCTGTATCTCTAGCTCTTATTGGGCATTTAATACAAGTCCATTGAATGAAATAAGGGAATGAACAGCTGAAAATACATCCCAGAATCTGAACCAAAACAGAATGGAATAAACAGAAACTAAAACCAGACTACAGTCCTCTGGCAGGTATGTACCAAACATCTCACCCTGTGTTGTTGTGATAGACACAATGTTAACTTAAACAAGTTTTGTCCTTTCTCATAATAAGCAGGCAGTGAAGTTGAGCAGACATAGTAAATAATTAGTAAATGAGACCATTTATAGAAAAGTAGTGGAAGTCTTTAAATTAAAACTAATTAGTTAATAAATCTGTATCGCTTTGCTCTGAGCCACTGGATGTTTCCCACTCCCATCACTTCTCCTATCTCTGCCATAAATGTCTCCTTCCTACATGACTCTCCCTGTTAGGACCAACCACTGGAGCCCTGGCTTAACTCCTTGCTCACTTCCTCACTGAAAGAGCCTTCTCATTTTGCTACTCAGGAATTTCCCAGTCACTGGCCTTAGCCCTTCTGTACTAGTATCTGCCCCCTTCACTGCTGAAAGAAACTCAGGGATGGACACAAGGAAGCAGACCTGTTATCAGAACTAAACCTGGTACATCCAAGTAACTGAGACTAGATACTTAAGCGCTCTGTTTAACACTGATTCAGAAAGATTCTCCTACACCAACATATTATGGGACTTTCTGCCTACTATCTGTCCATTAGTCAAAATTTACCTATATGGTTCTTAATACTACCACGCTGACTCTAAAAAGACACCAAAAAGGAAGTGAGAAATATACTGACCCATTTTCCTGTGGAGAGAGTGATGCAGAAAGAAGTGGGCTGCTGAGGATCAAGCTGCTGGAATAAGGGGCCAGGTCTTCCACAACTTGACCCATGTGTCTCCTCTTTATGGTCACGACTGATATACGAATGGGGTCTCAAGGTTCAGTGGAGAAGAAAAAAGAGTAGAGTCAATAACTGGACTTCTTGGCAAGGCCTTCGCCTCAGTAGGCTTTCCTGCAGACAAATCCCTGTAAGCAAAGTCTCACCAGATTACCTCACCAACTTGAAAGAGAACATATCCATGAGGATACATTAACTCAAAAGATGAATCCGGCAAAAGTGATGATCACACTACAATAAGACTTAAGAATCTTTTCTTTTGTTGGACAGAAGTCGATATGGTAATGTTTGACCTCATTCACAATAGTCAGCTGCCTGTATGTATAGCAAAGAAAATAAAGAAACATGATACAGTGTTTTGACATCTCTAAAAACAGGAGGTTCAGGATGCTTTACCTATATTCTTTCCTAAATTCAGAGGAAATAATTTGACTTGTTTCTTCAACTAACATGCATTACACAAATAAGCAGCACTAAAGTAAATAGGATGAAAAAGAAGGGATGTTGGGAAGGTATAATCTTCCATCTGTATTTCTGAGTAGACAAAAAAGAAGTGACATAAAAACCATCCATGGGGGTGCCTGGGTGGCTCAGTTGGTTAAGCATCTGACTCTTTATCTTGCCTCAGATCATGATCTCGTGGTTCGTGGGATCGGACCCTGCACTGACAGCATGGAGCCTGCTTAGGATTCTCTTTCTCTGCCTTTTCCCCACTCACTCTGTCTCTCTCTCAAAATAAGTAAATAAAAACTTTAAAAAACAAAAACCATCCATGGAAGGAGCAAAAGATTACAGTATAAGCTGTGTCAAAAGTAAAGGATAAGATGTAAAAAAGGGCCTGAGTAAAATAATAACAATTTTATAATTATTTTCTAAGCACCAACAACATCCTTAATATTATAAAGCATGAGACAAAAACACTACTTTGAAAGGTCTTAAATTTTACCAGAAAAGACAGAATATACACATCAAAGTTAAATAAAAATACGTGCAGCATAATATTATTTGATGATTGAATGGTAAAGCAGTGCGTGTCATTTTCAAGAATTTGGGGAGAGTAAGTCACTCTGAATTGGTGAAATCATAGAAAGCTTCATGGAAGAGGTAGGAATTGATCCAGGTACTTAGATGAAGCATAAAATGTAAGCGCCGTGAAGAGGAAATCCTTTCAGGGCAATGGGAACAATGCACGTAAGTTCATGGAGATGAGAAAGTGCATGGCATGTAGGTTAGTAATACCTGCCACTATAACAAAAATGCAACAATCCCCAATGGCTAAATAAAATTAAAGTTTATTTCTTGTTCATAGACAGTCCAATTCAGATGTTCCCAGAGAGTAGGCCATTTAAGGGCGCAATTCTTTTCATCTTATGGCTCTCTCCCCCTCTAGGTCTGTGGAGTCCTCTCCCTTTAGCTGTTGGGCAGGAACAAGAAAGAGTAAGGAGAACTGACTGTACGTGGAAATTTTTCACAAGAAGGCCTAGAAGTGATACACTTCATTTCTGCCCACATTCCTTTGACTAGACCTCAGTTCCAACACCACGCCCACCTGCAAGGGAGGAAAAGGAAGTAAGCAGTGGTAAACTCACAGCAGTCTGCCACATTGTGTTTGGGAGAAGGAAAGTCAACCCATGAGCTGGAAAAAAGGGCTAGAGAACTAGACTGACCCCAAAATGGGAAAGACATGAGACTGCACTCTAGGAGCTCAGGGCAGAAGGTTTAAAAAATAAACAAAAGAATGTGCCTGATTCTCCTGAAAGTGAAGCACTCAAAGGTGAAAGGGGACTCATGGCATTGAGAGGTTGCTCAGGGTGGCATGATTCGGAAAGGTTTTGCGGATATATGGACATAACGCTGAGCCTTTAAGGATGGTTCAGAGAGGCAGACAGTATAGTATGAATAGATGTCTCAGTGGGATAGGTATAGATGTGTAAAGGAGAGAGGGTAAATCCCGATAAAAAATAAGGAGTGAGGACATAGAACATAAGCAAGGGCAGAGAGATCATGGTACAGCTGCTGAAGGGAGGCAGTATTTATCAATGAGTGCCTTTTAATATTGGGAACAATTCTTGATTTATAGGACTGCCACACAACACAGGACTTATAGCATCCCTAAACTCCACCCAACAAATGCTGGTCCTGCCCCTGAGTAATAGAGACTTTTAAAATTACCCCATACTTCCAAATCTCTCCCTGGGGGTAGGTATGGACCAGTAATGCCTCCATTGAAGGCACTAACCCAGAGTAAAGAGAGATGAGGTCAGAAAACCTTTGTTCTAGGGTTC
>NW_026058668.1:0-97863 GCF_023721935.1 Panthera uncia
GGGGGGGGGGGGGGGGGGGGGGGGGGGGGAGGGGGGGGGGGGCAGGGCACGGAGTTCTAGTTCCAGCCCAGCTACTGCCTAGCTCCCCAGGACTCAGCTACCTCGTCTGCAAAATCAGAGTAAACATCCCTGCCTCTCAGGGGACCTTTTCTTTCATTTATCAAATATTTTATGAAGTATCTCCTTTCTGAAGTCCATCATGCTGAGTGCTGTGGGGACACAAAGACATCGAAGCCAGGTCTCTTGCTCCCAAAGGCTCCACCTCATTCCAGGAGAAGACAGACTTGTGAATTGCTAATTACCATCGGAGGCAGGTCACTACTGAGTGCTCCATCTTCAGGCACAGAAGAGGGGGGTGGGGCGGCAGAAAGTGGGACTCACAGGAGCCCCTCTTAGCCCCAGGAGGGGCTCTCACCCCTGCGTTGAGCCCCCTCAGGAATATGTCTGCCTCCCCCAACAGCCATTTTCTCTTGCTTTCCAGTGTAATAAAGTGGGATGTCAAGCTCCATCTTTCACACTTCTATGCCTTTGTACTACACAGTTCCCTTTTCCAAAATGGCTTTCTCCAACTTGTCCACCTGATAAACTTCTCTCCAGCCTTCCTCTGGAGAGTGGAGGGGAGAAGGATGGGAAATGCCCATGACTAGGCAACTAGAGGGGACACAGATCGTCTCCCAAGCAGTGGCACAGGAACCCCCATCACCTGGACAGCATGCTCAGGCAGGTGGGAAGCCCCCTGGGCCCCTAACTGCGGGATCTCTGCATTCTTTCATCCTTTGTTCATTCCATGCTGTTGGCCTGCCCCAGTCCCTGTGCTGGGCTAGGTGCACCGGTTGCAGGAAGCAGGGGCCTCAATCCTGTTCTGAGGAGCTTTCTGGTGCAGGAGACAGACCCACAGGCAAGGACAACACAGTGGATGTGCTGAGACTGGAGCCTTTTTTCTAGAAAGGGGCAGGGCTAGGTCCTGGGAACAGAGGTGATGTTTGAGGTGAGTCATGAGGGGTTAATCTGGACATCTCAGGTTAGCCCAAGTCAGGGAGGTATGCAGGGGGAAGGCACCCACCTCCCAGTCCCTTTCTCCAACCATCCTCTAAGTGAGCTCTCCTCACCCACAGGTACTCCTTATTTGATCACTTAGTTAGTTGCTTGCTTGTTTATAAATCTGTCTCCCTGTATTCACCCTAAGCATCCCAGGGCCATGTCTTTCTGGTTCACTGGGGTCTTCAGGGTCTAGCCCAGCACCTGGAACATTATAGGTGCTCAATAGGTAAATATTTGTGGAATCAATGCATGAATGAACACACAGGCTGGGTGGGAAGTCTCTTTTATCCCAGAATGATAGTGATTACTGGAGATATTTTCTCTGTTCTGACCATACTTATCTGTCCACCACACCCCCATTTTCTAAGCAGGGTCACTAGGCCTTTGGGCTTCTTTGCCTCAAATCCAGAGGCTACCTGAGAGCACACTCTCCTGGCTTTTGCTTCCAGTTTCTTGAGGGGATTATGCTGGGGGGAAGGAGAGGCAGAGAGAGGAGGGTTTCCAAAACTAGGGAGGGGTGAGGGGTGAGTGAAGGTGGCCTGGGAGCACCACAAGGAGGTGGCAGGGCTCTGGAGGGCAGAGTGTGAGGCCCCTGGAGAGGCTATGACCTCTCCTCCACCCTTACCTTTCCCTAGGGCCTGGGTAGAGTCAAAGCCTATGGAGCTTGTCACTGTGGGTATCAGCAGCCACCATGAGGCCATGGACACGAGAGACCTGCTCTTGCAAGCCCTACTCCCGGCCTGTGTGACGCCAGGGGTGAATGGGGAGCCCTCAATTCTAAGATGGGGTTTCCCTACACCCTCACGGATATAGGTTTGAAGTTAGATTAAATTAGATGCCAAGAACATAAAGGACTGTGAGGTTCCTTACACATATCCCTCTGGCCTGAGGGCAGCTCCTCCTCACAGGGGACATGTGTGCCTTTCTCTGGAGCCTTCTGGAGAACATCAAGAAGGGACTTTCTGGTATACAGGCAGTCCCGTGAGGAAGACATCTTTAAGCAGGGCAAGTCCATATGAGACCAGGAAAGCTAAAATCAGTCCTTGGGGGAGGGGAAAAAATCTGGGGGTAGTGGGACATGCCTACTAGTGTGTAGTAGGAGAGCGGTCAGAGAGGAGAGCCCCAGGAGAGGATGCAGAAGAAATGACTGCATCACCAGGATCCTCAAACATCTTCCAACAGCCTGGCTCTGGGGGATGATGGGACATTCATCTCTTGGCAGAAGCCCTGGTCCCTGTCGTACCTTGATGGTATATCCAACCTCTTGCTAGGTACTCTTGCTAGTAGCTGCAGGGCTTGCATTGGAGACCAAGCCCCACCAGCCACATACCTGCACCTGCCTTTAGGTGTGGGCTGAGTGAAGCAAGGAGGCGGGAAAGTACAGGATTCCTTCCCTGATGGCTGTGCTTGTGTCCAGGGGACACAGAACTTCCCCCAGCCCTCTGCCCCCAGCTCCACTCTTGCCATTTGTTCTAGCTTCTCTGGTTCCCACTTGTATCCAAGCTTGGGTTTCTGGGCTTCATATCAGTTCTTTGAGCTAGCCTTCCATTACCTTCCTTTCCTGCTCATTATCTTGAGTCAAGTTCTTCTGTTTCCATCCAAGAACCCCCAAGGTGCAGAGCTGCTAGGAAGCACAAGCAAGTGCTATCTGTGCTGAACTGGATGGTTCCCAAACTGTGTTAAGCGGAAAGAGTGAAAAAAGCAAGTGCAGCCAGACCAGTAAGCCCCTTGAGGGCAGGGCATGGTGAGATCAGCTCAGAGCTGGTTCTGCAAGGAGGGCTATGTCATATAGGCAGATGGGAAACACTGACTTTCAAATGGCACTACATTTAAAGACCACCATGATTGCCCACTTGTGGGTGGGTGGGGGGTCACCCTGATGGGCTTGGTTCCTCCTAGGAGTGTTTTCTATTTGGGGCAAAGAAAAGGGTTCAAGCTACAGAAAAACAATCAACTCCTCAAGATCAGGAAAAGTGGTGACAAGAGGGAGACAGGCAGGGGTTGTACAGGGGTGAGGCTGGCACCCCTCTGAGGCTCCACATCTTGTCTGCCAAAGGAGTGTAGGAACAAGATATTATGGTGATAATCGTTAGTGATCATAAATGTTAATGACAGCTCCTGACCGAGTTCCTGCCATGTGGCTGGCCTTTCTCCTAACAACCCTACATGAAAGTCACAGTTACCACCTGCACTTTACAGATAAAGAAACCCCCCAAAGAGGCTGTGTAACATGCCTAAAGTTACACAGCTGGCGAGTGGCAAAATCAGATGGAAAGCCAGGTCTGTCCCCTGTCAGTCTAATTCTCCACAAGCTGTAACCCTGCCTCTTCCATGAAGCCCATGGGGAAGGTCTGAGGATCCATAGCTCCTCCGAAGCACCATAGCACAGAGCTGCCCTACCCATGGTCTCCACCATTTAACTAGACACTCCTTGAGCACCTGCTCTGTGTGCTGGGGCCTCTGCTGGCTCTTGGAAGACAAGGATAAATGCTCTCAGGTACCCAGAATTCATGTCTTCCTGCAACCAGCATGGTTTCACTCCTTACCGTTGTCAACTTCATATTTAAAATACATTTACTCATAAGCAGGGAACCTTAGTTTTAGCCAAACTATAAGGGCCCCTCAGCAATTTCCACCTGACTCTTTGAACAACTGAAGTTAGTTTGCTGATGATCCCTTCCCAATTGGAACATTCAAGCTGGAGCCTCAGCAAGGCACAAAATAAAAAAGTTGCAACTGAGATCCCCAGCACTCAGTCATTGTGACAGACCCATTTCCTGCCATGTGAATTCTCTTGTGTGCCTTTGTCTGACTACTGGGCAACGGTGATTCACCTTGTCATTTCGTTGTGAGTCTCAATCTTGGGTAACTCAGCTTTCCAAATAACTGGTGATCCTAATAAAAGCTCATATAAGGGTACCGTGAGCTCAGCCATTGTGATGTAAACAAACACCTCTGTGTGTACCCACGGGGAGAGGGCCATGGCAACACTTATAGCCAGTGCCTCAGGCAGGGATGTGCCTTTGAGAGAGAGTGAGCATGTGAGAGTGAGACATGATGGGCAGAGGGAGAGATAGAATCTTAAGCAGGCTCTATGCCCAGTGCAAAGCCCAATGTGGGGATCAACCTCATGACCATGATCATGACCTCAGTGGAAATCAAGAGTTGGACGCTTAACGAACTGAGCCCCATGGGATGCCTTCTTAAGGAGAGCAGAAGACTCAACTCAGAGTCCTTACACAATTCACAAGTTTATTTGTCCTAAATAAATACGATCTGAGAACTCCATCTCAGTACCCCTAAATATGATTTCTTCTCCAAAAAGGGAGCTTAAGATAATAGGCACATGGTTTGCATTGTGTGTTCTCAGGTTAAGCTCAGGAGAGTCTGTGTCCTGGCTTGTGCTATCCTGGGCCTAGCTGTGATGATAACCCCAGGTTCCTTTCTCTGTGTGGGGCCTGTATTTGGCCTGAGTCCCCCAGTTCAGGACTGTTATAGCCTGTTCCTGCTCCTGAAGCACCTGTCTTCACTGCCTCTCCTCTCTGCAGCCCAAAGAGGGCAGCATTCACAACCGTGTGGCCCTGGGCTAGCCCTCGCAGAGAGCTTTGTCCTATAACACCAGGTGCCACCATAAGCCCTTTCCCAGTTGGCACAGAAAGGGTTACTCCTGTCCCTGGAATTAGATTACCCAGGGCAAAGGGAGAAACTGAGGCAGAGCTGGAAAAGGGGTAAGAAGTAGTCTCCCTTGAACCTGGACCAGGAAAGACCAGGAGGCTGAGAGCCCTAATGAAGGAGAAAGGGTTGACTATCTTCCCCAAGTTATCTTCAGAGGCCCTGGCCCACTAGGGAGGAAGAAGTAGGGGAGACCATCATGTGTCTTCTCTTTGAGGCTCAAAGGTTTGGGTCCTCATTCTCTTGGTCTGAGGCTGCCTCATCATCATTTGGAGACTTCTGGATCAGAGACAGAGAAAGCCAGTCATCGGTTCATGCTGTCCCCTAAGGCCACAGCCCAGGGGCCAGCATCTCCTTCTTCTTGCCCCTGTTCCCAACAGAGCCAGAGAAGGCTCTGCCATCCCTACCCCAGGATCCTTTGGCCTTCCCTCTGTCCTAGTTCCCAGGCTTCCCACACTATATGGCCCACCATCAGGTGATTCCATCTTACCATCTTGAGGCCTCTGCCCCTCCGCAGAGTGGCATAGAAGCTCAGCACACGAGGGTCACAGCGAACCACCATGGGATCAAAGTCCAGCACACGCAGGCCCTGCAGGCTGCGGGCCCGGGAAAGGGCCACATAGGCCTGGCCGCTGGCAAACACTCGGCCCAGAGAAATCTCCACGCAATCCAGGGTCATGCCCTGGGGGAATGGGGAGACACAGCTGGAGCCAGCTCAACCTCTTGTGCCCAAGAGCCTGACCCCACCTACACCAGTCCAGCTACTGCCTCTGGAGCTCCTCACCCAGTCTAGAGATTCTCAAGGCAGAGGGACAGATTGACAGCAGCTGAGTGTCTGAGTGGGAGGAGGTCCAAGAGACACAAATTCAGTAGAGGGATGGTGGTGAAAGGAAAGAGCACAGGCCTGGGTCAGACAAGCATGGAAATGAATCCTGGCTCTGCCTCTCACTCTCTGTGTAACCTTGGGCAAGTTACTTAACTGCTCTGAGCTTTAGTTTTCTCTTCTGTAGAACAGGAACGATGATCATATCTATACCTTGCACAGTTGTAAGGATTAAATTTAACATCTGGTAGTGCCTCACAAAATGGCAGAATAGGAGATTATGTGTTTGGGAAAGGGAGAGGAAGCAGGATGGGAAATGCACTAAAGAAAGGTTAATTCTGCCACTGGTGTGGAACTCTGACTACACTTGATCTTAGCCAAAAGGCCAAGAAGCGATGGTCTGGAACTTTCTATCCAGAGCAAACTCAACCTCCATAAAGCCTTTAAGAACCCCCTTCAACATGCCCTAGGTCTATTCAGTCCCCCCATCTGCCCTGCCCTGTCCCCGTCCCCCACACTGACTGCTCACCTGGCTCTTGTGGATAGATATTGCCCAGGCCAGCTGGAGGGGCAGCTGCTGCCGACTGAGGAGTTGGCCGCCAGTGGCCTGCACCGTCCAGCGGTCAGCACGGATGACCTCGGTGACTCCACACAGGAACCGCACCTGGGGCAGCCCTGAGGGAGGTGTGGAGAAATCCCACCTTTCAGCCCTGCTTCAGGGCTCAGAGGTGAGGAGCAGGCCTTCTCCTCCTCACATACCCCAGGGCCCTGCCGCAAACCCAAGCTGTAGGACTGCTCCCCCACTGCCTACCTCTCCCCTCTGTCTCGAACCCAACAACCACCCCACGGGCACCATTCACCAGGCCTCGGGACACCGCTAAGTTCTTCACCAACATCACCTGCAAGAGAAAGAGGACTTGACCCATGGAGAACAGCCCATTCCTATGCCCTGCCTCAGTTCCAGACTTGCTGTAGCAGTCCCAGGAGGCTGGAGGCACTCATGGAGGGGCACTAAGACCTAATCCTTAACTCTGCCATCTGCTGACTGTGACCCCTATGGCAAGCTGCTTTATTTTCCCTGGTCTCAGTTGGACCTAATGTCAAAGTGGAATAACATTTGCTGTTTGCCTCAGGAAGAGGGAAACAGTAATAACGTAACAGACCTCACATGGCTCTGAAAATGATCATGTCTGTTTTGCAATATGTGTATGGGCCGCAATCATTAGGGACAGCCCCAGGTCCTGCCACCCCTCTCCAGCCCTTAAGTGCCCTTCGGAATCCAAGGCAAGTCTCCCATTTGGCCCACCCCAACACCATGGGAAGAAGCAGGGCTCTTTCACACTACACAGATGTGGAAACTGAGCTTCAGCAAGAGAAAGGGACTTGTCCAAAGCATTGCTGCTGGTGCCCCCAGGCCTAGCAAGAGGAGGGCAGTGGGAGGCTGAAGACGGGAAGATGGGTAGAAGCGGGAGGGAGGGAGTTCACTGGGGTCACAGCTAGGCTTTCTGGCTGTGAAGCAGCCTGGGGAGAGCTTCAAGGACAGGAGAGGCCCAGGCTTTCAGGGTCTTGGCCCTGCTTCCCAACTCACCTGGGCCCCCAGCTTTAGTTGAAGGATCTGGCTAACAGGACAATGGGCATCCAAGGTTCGGGCTTGCTCGGGGTCACTGTCCATGGCCTTAAAGCTGTGTACCTCACCTAGGAAAAAAGAGTTGGGCAAACAGATTACAAGTCACTGACTTGTGGTTCAGTTTCCAAAAACATATATTAGACCAGGGTATGGAAGGAGGTAGTGGGGACAGTTCAGGCAAGCCAGGGCTTTTGAATCAGGAGCCTGGGTTCAAGTCTTACTTCCAACATTTACTAGTTCGGTGACCTTGACCCATTCAAAGTCCTGCCTCTCCAAGTCACAGTTACATCTACAAATATAAAGGCCTTTATGGCCAGAGAAGTTAGGGGCCTAAATATCCAAGCTGTTGGGGGAGGAGGGCCCACATGTGCCTGATGGCTTCTCCCAGATGGTCTTGCCCAGCCCTGGCTCTCTGCTCACCTGGCAGTTCCTGCAGTCGCCTCTCATTGGTGAGGGCCACGTCATCCTGGTGAGTGCAAAGCCTCGTGGCCACAATCCCATCTCGCCCCACCTTATGGGAGGCTGTGGCCTGGAGCTGGTGGGTCACTTCATCTGAGCACCTGTAGAGGCTAGGCTGTCAGGGCAGAGCACCTCCCTGAACACCAGGGAAAGCAGGGCACAGAGCTGATATGGCCCAAGCAATAGGCCACGGGTCAGGCTTAGGGATTAGAAAGGGTCACCAGGGCAAAATGTGCTGGCCCCCAGGCTGACCAAGTTGCCCTTCCCCACTCAGACCCCAGACATGGAGAATGATCATGGGCAGGCTCCCTTCCCTGTAAATATCTCCAGGTAGGAGCTAGCCACCCTCCCATTCCGGTGCTCCAGAGGAAGTTGGATATGATGAGTGGGCATAGGCCAGAAGTTTAAAGGACCTAGACAAGGTGCTGATGTCGATAACCTGTCATACTGGTAGCCTATAATCAAATCAGTCTCCAGGCTACTATCTTCTAGCCTCTTGCTTGCTGCTTTGGGGGCAAAAATCTACTGTGTATGTGTGTGTGTGTGTGTGTATATATATATATATATATATATATATATATATGTGTGTGTGTGTGTGTGTTTAAAGTTTATTTAATAAATCTGTACACCCAATGTGGGGCTTGAACTGGGGACCTCAAGATTAAGAATCACATGCTTCTCCGACTGACCCGGCCAGGTGCCCCTAGCCTGTGTTTCTATCTCAAGCTTTCCTCCACACGAGAAAGCCTGGGAACAACAGCAAATCAGGTGGAAGAAGGGGGAAAAACGGGACCATCTCTCACTGCTCTGCCACTCAGCCTTCCTCTTGTTCCCCACACATGCTGGTGTATGCTATGCATCTTCCTACCTGCCTCCTCTGTCTGACAGGGGTCCCTAAGCATAGAAAGCCCCTCACCACAACCACTTGCTCCCCATCCCATTTCAGTCTGGTTTTCAAAGCCCAGCTCTGGGCCATGTCTTCCACCTTCCTATCCTCCTGTCCACTCTCACATTAGACTAGTCCTGGCATTTCAGCCTTTTGTCCTAGCTGGGGTGGGACCATGTCTGCAACCTCCTTCCCTCATCAAGTGACCCCATAGGCTCTGAGAGTGGAAGGAACTTGGGCTTTAGAATCAGGCCAGGTTCAAATCCCAGCCCAGGCACTTACTGGCTGTGACTCTGGGCAAGGTACTTCACCTCTTTGAACCCCTGTTTCGGCATCTGTGAAATAGGAGTGTTAACATCTCTGATTTCCTCTTGTGTGTCCATGTGCCCACACTTCCCTGACACCTACTCTGTGCCAGGGCCTGTGCTGGGTGATGGGGACCCAACCTTGGAGGAGGCAGGGTCCCAGTGCTCACATAGTGACCATCTTCTATGGGGCCATGAAGCATTTTTTCCCCCTTCTCTGGATCCCTGTGCTCCCCTGTGACCCACACTTGGATCCTTATCCATGGCCCCTTCTCTGTTCACCAGGGCCCACCTTCCCAGCCTGACAGCCTGCAGCAGAGAGATGAAGGTCTGGTCTGCCTGCCTCCACACCTTGGTCAGCTCCAGGGTCACTGGGACACATCTTCTCCAGCTCTTGGCCTGGTGCGGGGAGAGTAGGGGTATCAGGGAGAAGAGCAGACATCTATGGAGGACAGGGCTAGAGGGTGAGTGATACCTGAAAGCAGAACTTTGGGGGCTGGGAGCCCTTGGTTACAGGTGGCAGCTGCAGGAAGTCCCCACAGATGATGAGCTGGATCCCTCCAAATGGTTTGTTCTGCTGCCGGATAGCTCTGGAGAGGAGCATGGGGTACTTTAGGAGCTGGGATGGACAGGTTCCATATGGAAAACCACCAGAACACAGCCCTTACTGCATATACTGACCTGGCCATGGCTTCCAGCTTGTCAAACAGGTCGGCCTCCACCATGGAGATCTCATCAATGACTAGCCGCTGGCAGTTCAGCCAGCCCTGCCGCACAGCTGGCCGCTGAGCCAGGGCTACACATTGGGCCAGAGGAGCCTGGCCTGAGCCAATGCCTGTGAGTGATGTAAGAGAGAGTATTTAGCCTGAGACCGTGGCCCTGGCCCAACCCTGACCCCCTCTCCCTCCCTTCTCAGAGGCCTGGCTTGCTTCCAGCTCAAGCCCTAGAGGTTCCTACTTACCTGCAAAGGCATGGAGAGTGGTACCCCCGATGTGGCAGGCTGCCACCCCAGTGCTGGCAGTAGCCACAGTACCTGTGGGAGGCAGCAAGCCCAGGATACGCTTCAGCAGATAAGACTTCCCTGTCCCTGGGCAGAGGGTAAAGTCAGGGTCACCTGCTCCTCCACTGTATCCCACCTCCGTTCCCCCAGCCCCCCTATTCTGCCCTCCACTACCTGCACTCCCAGTGAAGAAGATGCTCTGGCCTTTCAGGACAACCCTCAGCACAGCAGCCTGTTCTTCAGAAAGCTGTGGTTTGCTCGGGGGCAAGCTCAGCCTCTTCACAGGCAAGGGCCACTTTGGGGCTTCCTATAGGGGGACAGGACTCAGAGCTTCCTACCACCCCTTAGGCATTGCCCCTCCCTTCTTAGCTTGCGCACAATGCTAGGTCTCTGCTGGCTTCACTCCTTGAAGCCCCTCCACTGATCCCTGGTGCCCTGATTACTGCATTAAGTAGGTCTAAGGGAGGTCCAGACCTTCCTCAGCTCCCTCCCCTGGTTTCCCTAAATCTCCTGGTTCTCTCACAGGTCCTTCCTTCTCACTTCTCTTTCTGTCACAAACCTGTCTCTCTCACTTCAAAATACC
Organism: Panthera uncia; assembly: GCF_023721935.1. NCBI lineage: Eukaryota > Metazoa > Chordata > Mammalia > Carnivora > Felidae > Panthera > Panthera uncia. The sequence continues at coordinate 10,397 of NW_026058668.1, forward strand.
CCAGCAATGGGGTGCCTGGCTGGCTCAGTTGGTGGAGCATGTGACTCTTGACCTCAGAGTCCTGAGTTCAAGCCCCACAATGGATGTGAGGCCTCCTTAAAAAAAAAAAAAAAAAAAAAAAAAAAGTAAACAAAACAAAATACCCCAGCAAAACCCTGCCTGGACAGGGCCCCTTTCTTGTTCCATCTCCATCCTTTCACCAGCTTAGTCTTGAACCCCTGTAGTCTACCATCCATCTGCCCCAGTTCACAAACCCACCAGGCTTTGCACATCGCCCCCCCAATATGATCAGACCAGTTGGCTGCCCAGACACTGCTGACCAGTTCTTTTTTTCAAAAGCTTCTTTCCTTCTCCAGGCTGAATAGCTTCCTACTTTTTCTTCTAAAGTCACCTTTCTTTCTAGGCCTCCTTCTCTTTCCCTTTTAACGTGACCTGGGCCTCTTTTCCCATTCTAGCTTACTCAGGAATTGCACTATGGGAAATACGCACAACCCTCATCTCTCTGTCATCCTCCTACATCTGATGGGCATCTCCTCTGAGATAACCAGCAACCTCCTCGAATACTGCCACCATCCTCCCCCCAACCCCAAACTTGGACCTCCTGGGTCTCTTCCATCTCAGTGGCACACCCACTCCCTAAGGCGTCCCCGCTTTCCGGTCCTCACGTTGCTGGGATCAGATCTCGCCCGGAGTTCCCTCGGCCGCTTCACGGGCGTGGCGTGCGGGACGCCGGTGGGCGCCGCGCGCCGCAACTCCTCCGGCTGCACTGGGCTGATGGTGACGAAGTCTCGGGGCCGCGGGCCAAGCAGCTGTGCGCGGGCGGAGGCCGGTCCGGGGCCCGGGGCTGCGGCCAGCTTGAGACGCAGCGTGCGCAGGAAGCGTCGCAGGCGGTCGGGGGGGCAGTCGGAGAGCAGCAGCTGCACAGCGCCCGCGCGGGGAGCGCCGTCAACTGGGAGCCGTAGTGTGCTGCGCCCGGCCGCTGCGAAGCGCGTGAAGAGGCGCACCGCCCTCAGAGGGAAGCAGCGCGGCCGCCCCGCGGGCCCAGGCGCTTGCAGCCGCAGCAGCAACTCGCGGCGCTCATTTCGTCCCAGGCTCAGCTCCGCGGTGCGTAGGGCCTGGCGCTTTCGCGGCTGCCCGCTGGGGCTCAGCTCCTCCACAGCCACGCGACACCGCAGCTCTGCGTCCTCGAATTCCACTGGCGCTGCCTGGGTGCCCGACAGCATCTCCACCGCCTCCGGAGGTCTACAAGAGGCCGGAAGCACAGGGGTCACGAGGACTCAGGGGCATAATAGGTGGTATAGAGACTTTGACGGGAGCCCGGTCAAAGCCAAATAAGGTCACGGAGGCTGTCACTGGTAACACAAAGAGGTCATGGAGACGGTGAGAGACCTGGGCCAACCAGAATTCACAGAGACATTACTCTCCTACGCAGTAATTTCCAGAATGGTGGATGGGCAGCATCAAATGCACCCAGGATTGGAGAGCCTCGGCTGTCTGACAAGCAGGCTCCGTAACAAAAGAGAAACCTGTTTCCAAAAGGCCCAGGGAGGACAAAGGAATCCTTAGTCCTCTCCCAAAGAAGAAGGGAATGAGGAGGGATGAGGGATGAGCAGGGGGCTGACTTGTAATAAGCACCTTCTTTCCTCCAGATACGTTCACTAGTTTATATGCAGCCAGGTCAATCTCTTTCCCGTGTACAGAAAATGGAAACAGACTGAGGGGCTACAACGACTGGTAGGAGTCAGGGTTAGTGTGATTCCGCAGCTCTGACTCTTCTTCCCAATCTCTAAGGTGGGCATAGGGTGGAGAATATTTGCCAGCGAAAATCGCGAGGGATCCTGGGGCCCAGGAATCCCTGTTTCTTCCGTCTGACCCACTCGTCTGCACCCTCCCGGCAGAGACCTTTTGAAAAAAGCATAACTTTGTCTCCCACCTCCGGGATCGCGTGGACACTCACTTGCACCGGCACTCGGAGAACGCGCTGAACAGAGCCGGCCAGTTAACTAAACTTGGGCACTAAGAACTTTCAAATCTAGGAGTAGAGAATCATCCTATCACCGGCCGGATCTTTAAACTCTCCAGCCAATCAGAGACAGGGGCGTGACAACGGGCGTGTCTTTCATTGGGTTCCAACTCCCAGAGCTTGGGCTGTACCAATCGCAAGCTGGAGGAAGGAGGCTTATAGTGGTGGGCGAGCATACCAAAGCCGGTGGACCAGTGGAAGTGGAAAGGGGCGGAGGGCTGCAGCAGGGCGATGCGTGATGTCGCGTCACACAACGCGGCTTGAAGATTTGTTTTCAGAACGGTGCCTCCAACACACTTTTTCTCTGCTTTAGCCCCCACACAGCGGCTGAACTTGGCCTTGGGGGATGAGCTGCCCCTGATCCCTCCCACCCGTGTTTACCTTCACCTGGCGCTTGCCGATTCCTGGGCCTGTCGCTTCCTCTGCCCCCGCCCCCTACCCCTCTTTTCCTCCTTCTCTGCCTCTGTAAGGGTCATTTTATGCATTTGTCTCCAAGCAGGCTGAGGCCCATCGTTCAGGAATTCCTAGACCTGTGTTAGGTGCTCAGGGAGTACAAAGGAAGCATGTGAGCCTATGTCTTCAGGGAGTTCGTATCCCTTTTGTCAAATGCACTGGCTGCTCAGAGAATGTATTTTTAATTATCTTTTCAACCCCCTCATTGACGCTTGTAATTACATAGCTGGAAGGGATCTTACAGGTGAGTCAGCCCCCTCCTTTATTGGCTTGTCCTCATTTTTCAAATGAGGAAACCAAGGCTCCAAGAGATTTTACCAAAGATCACATAGCTTGTAGACAGCAAAGCAAAGCCTTGAACCCAAGTCTAACCCAGCGTGAGCACCTGCTGTTTAACTATTATGCCACACTGCTCCCAGGTGACTCGTCTAATTTCATGAAGGGAATCCAGGCCTGGACTGGAAGCTCAGCTCCTGACAGCTGCTGCCATGACCCAGCCCTGCCAGTTAGATGTTACTCTAAGCAAGTTTACTTTGTTTCCTCATATATAAAAATGGTCAAAGATGAAAATTTTCATTGATGGTAGAACTCTGTGGCTATACTAAAAACCATTGAACTGATGCTTTAAATGGGCAAATTTTTTGGCATATGAATTATATCTCAATAAAACTGTTAGAAAAAAAATCAGGAGAAATATTTTTCCTCTTCAGTTCTATCTTGACATATCAGTCCCCAGTGGCATGGGAAAAATTTCAACATCACTGTGGTAGGCAGAAGAATGGTCTCCCTAAGATGCCCCCATCCTAATCCCCAGAATTTATGAATATGTTACCTTACTTACATGGCAAAAGAGATTTTGCAGATGTGATAAATTAAGGATCCTGAAATGGAAAGATTATCCTGGATTTTTGGGTGGGCCATGGAATCACAAGCATTCTTATAAAGCAATCAGGAAAGCAAGAGAGAACAGGAGATGAGATAAAGAAGCAGAGGTGTGTGTGAGAAACAGAAAGATTTGAAGAGGTTACTGCTGGCTTTGACAGAGAAAAGGGTCATGAGTCAAGACATAGAATACAGGAGGCTTCTAGAAGCTGGAAATGGCAACAAAGTAGGTTCTTCCTCCCTAGAATCTACAGAATGAACACAGGTCCTGATTTTAGCCCAGTGAGACACACGTCAGACCTCTAGAACTGCAAGATAACAGATTTGTGTCGCTTTAAGTCACTAAATTTGTGGTAATTTGTTACAGCAGCAACAGCACTAAGAAACAAGTACAGTCACACAACTACAACATGAAAAGAGCTAGGATTATGAACCCAGGTCTGTTTCTAAAGCCTCTGTTCTTTCTTCCCGCTACCCTTTGCTCAAAATGGGCCCAGCACACCGACAAACAGCCTGCTTCCTTCCCCTTTCTTTCTGTGCAGTACCCTTGACTGCCTCTAGAGAAGGCACAGACACTTCCACATGGATTTTCCCCCAGTGTTTTTTTTTTTCCTTTTGGCTTTCAAACTTAAAAAAAAAAATTGTACAATGTAAATAACATCAAAATTTTACCATCTTAACCATTTTTTAATGTTTATTTATTTTTGAGAGACAGAGAGGCACAGAGCACGAACGGGGAAGGAGCAGAGAGAGAGGGAGACACAGAATCTGAAGCAGACTCCAGGCTCTGAGATGGCAGCACAGAGCCCGACACGGGGCTCAAACTCAGGAACCGCGAGACCATGACCTGAGCCGAAGTTGATGTTTAACTGATCGACCACCCAGGTGCCCCAGCATCTTAACCATTAAAAAAAAATTTTTTTTAATGTTTATTTTTGAGAGAGAGAGAGAGAGAGAGAGAGAGCGAGCACAAGCAGGGGAGGGGCAGAGAGAGAGAGGGAGACACAGAATCCGAAGCAGGCTCCAGGCTCCGAGCTGTCAGCAAAGAGCCCGATGCGGGCTTGAACTCATGAATGAGATCATGACCAGAGCCGAAGTTGGATGCTTAACCGACTGAGCCACCCAGGTGCCCCTTAACCATTTTTAAGTGTACAACTCATTGCCATTAAGTACTTTCAAGCACTGCATAACCATCACCACTAGTTCTAGAAAATTTTCATCATCCCAAACAAAGTTTGTACCCATGAGAAAATAACTCCCCACTTTCTCCTCTCAGCCCTTGAGAACTCCAGCATTTTATTCTGAACATATTCCAACATAAACAGAAAGGTTCAAAGAATTGTACAGTGAACACCCATAAACCCACCACCAAGATGCTACAATTAATGTTTTATCATGCCTGATCATCTGTCCATCTCAACATTCATGAATCCATCTATTATGCATTTTGAAGTTGCAGACAACAGTACATTTCATGTCTAAACACTTTAACATGCATAGCATTAACTAGGGTTTATGCTTTTTTTTTTTCTTAAGTAGGCGCCACACCCAATGTGGGGACTGAACTCATGACCCCATGATCAAGAGCCAAGTATGCTCTACTGACTGATCCAGCCAGTTGCCCTAAAGCTTACCTTTTTATCAAGTCCCCTCCCCCACTTTTAAGTTTATTTTTGAGGGGGGCAGGGGCAGAGAAACAGGGAGACAGAGGATCTGAAGCAGGCTCTGTGTTGACAACAGAGAGCCTGATGTGGGGCTCCAATTCAGGAACCTTGAGGTCAAGACCTGAGCCAAAGTGCAATGCTTAACCGACTGAGCCACCTAGGCACCCCCTAATGCTTGTCTTAAAAAAAATTTTTTTTAAATGTTTATTCATTTTTGAGAGGCAGAGAGAGACACAGCATGAGCGAGAGAGGGAGACACAAAATCGGAAGGAGGCTCCAGGCTCTGAGCTGTCAGCACAGAGTCCAACGTGGAGCTCGAACTCGGGAGCTGTGAGATCATGACCTGAGCTGAAGCTGGACAGAGTGACCCAGGTGCCCTGATGCTTATCTTTTTAATGTAAACTTCACAAATGATGAAATGCACAACTCTTACGCTTATCATGAGAAGAGTTTTGACAAACATATATATCTGTGCAGCCAAGTCCTTATCAGGATATAAACCATGCTGTATATGGTAGTTACCAGCCACATGTGGCTAATTTTAAATTCAAATGAATTAAAATTAAATGAAATTTAAGCTTCAGTTTTGTTTTTCTAAAGGTTTTATTTTTTATTTTTTTGAGAGAGAGAGTGCGCCCGTGCGAACGAGCGGAGGAGGGGCAGAGATAGAGAGAGGGAGACATGCTTCACGCTGTCAGCCCATAGCCTGAGGTGGGGCTTGAACCTAAGAACCGTGGGATCATGACCTGAGCCAAAGTTCAATGCTCAATTGACTGAGTCATCCAGGTGCCCTAAAATTCAGTTTTTGAGTCGTACTGGCCACACTTCAAATGCTCAGTAGTTGCATGTGGCTAGAAGCTATGGGACAGTTTCTTCATTGCACAGTTCTAAGAACATTATCATCACCTAGAAAGTTTCCTCAGGTCACTTTGCACCACTCAATTCCCACCCTCAATCCTCAGGCAACTCTGCTCTAACTTGGTTTTCACCATAAATTTGGTTTGTTCTAAAACTTCTTATAAATGGAATTATACAATATGTATTCTTTGTGTACAGGTTTCTTTCACTCTGCATAATTATTTGGAGATTCATCCATGTTGCTATATCAGTAGTTGGTTCCTTTTTATTGCTAAGTAGTATTCCATCCGTATGGATATACTGTACTAGTTTTCCATTTTACTGTTGATGGATATCTGGGCTTTCTGTGGGTTTATGCTTTAATTTTTAAAAATAAATACCTCAGTGAGGGGCACCTGAATGGCTCAGTTGGTTAAGCTTCAGACTTTGGCTCAGCTCATGATCTCCAGGTGAGTTCCAGTCCCGCGTCGGGATCTGTGCTGACAGCCTGCTTCAGATTCTTGGTTTCCCTCTCTCTCTGCCCCTTCCCTGCTCACACTCTGTCTCTAAAAAATAAACAAACATTAAAAATAAACAAAAATAAATACCTTGGTGAGAAACTGCTGAGTCATCGAACAGGTACACATTTACTTTTATATGAAACTGCCAGAGCTTTTTCCAAAGTGGTATGCCCTCCCAAAGTTTTGTAGGAGCAGCAACAGTGAACCCTTGGAGGGAAAGGAATAAAATGAATAACTGAACGGGGCTTAGTGGTTATTAACTGACCTCAGGCTCCGCCCTGTCAGTTGGATCCTGATTGGCCCGTGGAGGAGGGAGGCGGAGCCAGAGATATCTCACGTTTGGGGCCGGACTTCCTCCTTCTCAGCTTCGAGTTTTCTATCCGCCCTGTTTTTCTTACTGCTATCGCCGCAGGGTTAAATTCTAAATGAAGCGCAGCATTGCTCCCGTATCTCTCCCCTAACCCCAAGCCTGGTTTTGACGCAAGCTCTCAGGAGTTTTCTTCATTATGAAATTTACTTCTTGACAACTCTTTCTGTACGTCTTATGCGCTCTCCCTCACCGGTGGTCTTAATTCTAATCGCCAGCTCATTAATAAAAACCCAACAGTGACGTTATCACAGGACTGGGCGGCTTACAGAATGCGTTTTCGGCCATAATCTCATTTGATACTTAAAAGAAGCTTTATGGTCCTTTCTCTCTTTCTCCTTAACAACTCTAAGCTTACAGGGACAATTTGTAGAGATGCTGAAATGGTCTTCCAGCTTCCAGAGCACTATTTCACTTGGCATTGCTTCATCACGGGGCAGCTGACACTCATTTATTGAGCCTCTGATACAGGTAACCCTCCTTCCTTGAAATCCTCTTTTTCCACAACACACTCCCCTCGTTTCTTCATACTTCTACTTCATACTCGTTACTTCATACTTATCGGCTCCTCCTTTGCTAACTCCCTTTTCCTCAACCACACCTCTCAAAGTGGGGAGGACTTTATCTTTTTTTTTCTTTTCCATCTTTTCTAATCCCATGGCTTGATTATCAGCTATATGCTGATTCCCAACATTGTATCTCTAGCCTGCCTTTCTCCCCTGAACTCCAGGCTGTCTCCATTTGTTCTTCTGATATCACCACACAGATGCCTAGCAGGCATGTCAAACTTACTTTCTCCAAAACAGAGCTTTTAATCTCCGCCAACACCATATACACCTGTTTTTCTCCTGTCTTCATTTCAGTAAATGCACCACCATACCCTTGATTCCTTCTTTACTTACCACATCTAACCCACCATCAAAACCTGTTCTGTCTGCCTACAAAACGTAATTTGGATCTATTCTCTCCGTCTCCACCCCACACCCTAGAGCTAGCAGCCTATCGTCTCTCCCTGGATCTCAGTAGTAGTCTCCTAATGACACTGGATTCTGGGCTTCCACTCTGTCCCCCTACAATCCAGTCCTTTCTCCAAACAGCAGCAGATGGGATCTTTTCAAACATATAAACACAGGTTGCTTTTCCCTCCATGGGAAAACCCTCCGTGCCTTTCTAGGCAATTCCTCTTAGAATAAAATCCATAGTCTTTACCACAGCCAACTCCCTCCCTTCCTTCCACTGTGACCTCAAGTCTACCATTTTCTCCCTTACTCAATATGCCTCTGTCACAATAGCCTCCTTGGTGCTCCTTGTACACCCAAAACCCATTCCTATTCCTGAGTCTTTGCGCTTTTTTTTTTTTTCTCTGCATGAAATACCTTCCTCCAGGGTGCCTGGTTGGCTCAGTTGGTAGAGGACACATCTCTTGATGTTGGGGTCGTGAGTTTGAGCCCCGAGATGGGGGTAGAGTTTACTTTAAAAAATTAAAAATATTTGTTTGAAGGAAGAAAAAAATACATTCCCCCTCACCTCTTTTTGTGGCTGTCTCTGTCTTCATCTTTCAGGTCTCAGCTGAAATATCCATATATTGTGAAATTAGTACTACAATAGGCTTAGTTAACATCCATCATCTCATAGATCCAATAAAAACAAAAGAAAACAAATTTCTCCTTGTGATAAGAACTCTTAGGATCTACTCTCTTAACATCTTCCCTATATATCATACAAAGGTATCAACTATAGTCATCATGTTATACATTATAGTCTAGCACTCATTTACCTTATAACTGGAAGTTTGTATCTTTTAACCACTTTCCCCCAATTCCACCCCCTTCCTCACCCCCACCTTACTGTCTCCTGAATCTCTATCTGTCCCTACCATCCTCATAAACACTGGCCTGGTTCAGGCTCCATCACCTTGAACCTGGATTTTCTGTAACAGTTTGCTACGCAGTGGGCCTCCCCATCTCTCGTGCTCTGTCACCATTCTTCACATAGCAGCCATGAAAATGAGTTTTGTCTTTGTTTGGTTTGGTTTTTTTTTATTTCAGAAAGAGTGTGCATGAGCAAGGAGAGGGGCATAGGGAGATAGAATCTTAAGCAGCCTTCACAGCACAGAACCGGTGGACACAGGACTCCATCCCACAACCCTGGGATCATGACCTGAGCTGAAATCAGGAGTCTGCTGCTCAACTAAGGCACCCCAAAAATGAGGTTTTAAAATGAAAATCGTGTCCACCCTGCTTCAGTGGCCCCCTGCAACTTGCAGGAAGAATTTCAAATACCTTAGGTCAGCACTTAAGGTCCTTAATGCTCTAGCTCCTGATGCCTCCCCGATGGTACTTTTCTGAAATCTCCCACCACCCCCGCCACCACCACACACACATGACTGCACAAATCTGCTTACAGTTCCCCTAACAAGTCACGATGTTCTACAAAAGTTACTGCTTTTGTAAGATGTCCACCCTAGTGGAATACAACTCAATCACTCCAGCCCTTCCTCTGGGAAGCAGCTTTCACCATACACTGTGTGTTCTTTCATCAGAGCGCTTCTAAGGACTTGTCTACCCTCCTACTGGCTCTTCATCTCTCCAAGGCAGGGCCTGGATCTTGTGAGGCCTGGTCATACAATGCTGCCAAAACATTTAGTAGACAGCACATACTCTGGAGTCAAGGGAGGTTTGAATCCTTGAAACCACCACTCACCAGTCAAGTGACCTTAAACAGGTCTAAGCCTTGGATTCAAGATCTGTTAAATGAATATAACAATTGTATCTATCTCTCGGGTCATTATCCACTTGTGTGAAGATTAAAGGAGATATGTGTGAAGAGTTTAGTACAGTGAGCAGATGACAGAGGCTCCCTAAATTCTTTTGAGTGAATAAATGCCAGGATGAAGTATTGGAAAGCACCCTACTTAAAAGGCCCCCAATAAGTTTTGTTGATTAAATGGTGTACATGCAAAACAGACTCCATCCCTTCCACAGCCAAAAACTTTCAATGATTTCCCATTACCCTGAGGTTAAAATATAGTCCCCTCAATACAGCCTTCAAGGCCCTTTCTCAGACACTGAGCTCTTCTCCAGCTTAGCCGCTCCCCACCCCACCCCCCAACACACACTATACTGTTTCATGCTTCTTTGCCATTGCTTATACTCTCCCCTCTGTCTAGAATGCCTGTGTTGACCCTTTGTCCTGGTTTTGGTGCCCTTCCTATGTGCATTTACCCTCACATTTAACATACGGTTTTCTCATCTGTTTACACACCTTTCTCTCCTGATGGAGGACAGGAACTCTGGGTCTTGCCATTATCTTCCAGATATTAGTGTAAGGACTGATGATCAAGGCAAAGAAAATATTTATGTTGAATGAATGCATGTGGTGCGGGAGCAACAACCAGAGGGCCAGCATGGCTCGCTGGATGGGAAAACCGATGCCAAAGTGGTTATCAGTGGCTCACTCCCAAAAGTGACAGAGCTCACTGGATATGAAAACTGACCTTACCCCAACCGAACCATGAGCTGTGCAACAACACAAATTCCTCAGGGTCTCTGGGCTCCTGCAGGTGGAATCTGAGTTTTCAGATACAGGATCTTCTGAGTCCTCAGGCATGAGGTGCCCAGCTCTGGAGAAGGAATAAACCATACTGAGGGAATAAAACCATGTGGTTGCCATATACATTGACTTTCTCAAATCCATAGCCTGGATTTTCCTCATCCTTTTAGATAAAGGAACCCAGGCCCAGGCATAAAGAAAATGTATGCCCCCATCTTCCTCCCCCTTGGGCCCCAAGCTACCTTTTTCCATGCAGGGCTGTAAGTGGCTGGGGGGCCTGAGGACCAGCAAAAGGCAGTGAAAGGGGAGCTTGGTCAACTGGTGCAGCTGCTGCTATAGCAGCTAGAGCCAAAGGAGGTCACCATTGATCTCACACATACTTAATTCTTCCTGCACAAGCATGCTTGGGCAGGGTTGGCTATGAGAGCTGAGACGGAAAGGGTGGAGGGTAGGAGGGGAGCTGGAGGCTGGGATGTAACCAGTCACTTTCTCTCTCTGGGCCTCTTTCTCCCAAGTATAAAATGACGGCCCGCGGTATAACTAACACTCCACTCCCACCCAGCAAGGCTGTCGAGGTTGCAAGATCACCGCTGGATGGGGGTGGGGGTGGGTGGAGGGTGACCCTCAGGTATAGGAACCAGAGAGAACAGCTCTGAGCAATGTCCAATGAAGGCAGGAGAACACTGCATTTGAGGTTCCCTGAAAAATAGGGGAAGACTCCCTCCCCCGAAGTCCAGCCTCCCAGCCCCAAGTCTTCGCGTTACCGGACTCTCCGGACCTGACTAGAGGTCCAGGCCCAGCCCTGCCAGGAGGCTCCTGGGAGAAGAGGACCAAGTCGTCGCCACTGCCCCAGCGTCGGGGAGGAAAGAGGAGGAGCCTCTTGCTGCTCCCATCTCTGGGCCGCCCAGGGCGGCATGGCCCAGTCCCGCAACCCCGGCCCTCTGGGGCCTGGAGACTTCAAAGGCGCAAGCAGCCAGCGCCTCGGGCGCACGCTGGTCCTGCCCCACCCCGATCCCGCCCTAGGGCCCCGCCCGCGTCCCTCTCTTCGGCCTCTAGCCGGAAGCCCCCACCCCCTCCCTCCGCCCGGTCCCCGCACCCTCTGTCCCCTTCCAGTCCCTCTCCCTCGGCGGTGTGGGAAACCTCTCTCCGCCCTGCCCCTCCTGCTTCCTCCTTCTGGCTCCACCATCCAGTCCCCAAACCCCCACCCGGCCCCGTCCAGGCTCCACCCCTCCGCCCCGGCCCCGCCCCACCCGTTTCCCGCCCCAGCCCTGGGCCTCCCAGCTCTGCTAGTCCCTTCCCTGGGCCCCGCCCCCTCGCCCCCGGAAGCCTCTCCCCGCCCCCAACCCCGCCCCCCCGAAGTTTCTTGGGCCCCGGGCGGCCCGCGGGACAGAAAGCTGAGAGCCGCCGCCCGGCCGGGTGTGGATGGAGGTGGCGGAGCCCGCGCGGCGCGGGGAGTGAGCGGCGGAGCGGCCGGACTTCTGCGGACTCGCGATGGAGGAGGAGGTGAGGGCCAGGCCAGACGGGGGGGGGGGGGGTCTGGGCTGGGGTCTTCGAGCCCCTTACATTTGTTGGGGTCGCAGGCTCAGGCCCTTGTTCCGATCAGCCCTCTCTCTCCGGACTCCGACACCTAACCCCTACCCCACCCCCATCTCTCCAGGCTGAGGCTAGGCAGATAGAGCAGGGGTGGGGGTAGTGTTCCGTGTCCCGCACTTAGCAGACACATCCTTCTACGTTATCTCTTTGGCTTCTCACACCAGCTGTGGGCATCGCGGTTGTTATAGTTCGCATTGGATTGAGGGGGAGACTGAGGCTCTGGTCAGTTGATAACTTGCTGAAAGTGGCCTGGAACTGGGCTCGAACCTGGTTACCGTTGACACCCCGTGTCGGCCGGGTCTGATCCTGAAGCGGTAGATTGAGTGTCCTGGAGAGTCTGTGGGGTCTGGAGTCCCTGTGTCAAGGAATCTTGAGTCTGTGACCGTGTCTGGTGGTGAGGATTGGAGAAGTTGCCTTTTTCTCCCCTGTATAAGTCCCTGTGATCCTCTTTCTCCTATCTTCTCCCTTGCCCCAGAATCAGGCCCACATAGGAGCTGATCCTGGCCCCTGCCTTCCCCACGTCCTTGGGAGGGCCAACTCCCTGGAGGAGCTGGGCAGCCTTGAGCTTCCCTCTTCCCCCTCAGGACCCTCTTGATCTGGAGTCGGCTCTGGCACTCAGTGACCCCTGCCCTTGAATTGCAAACTCAGTTCTCCCATCAGCCCCATCACCAAAGCACACAGTGAGCACTTAATGTATATATGTGGAATGAATAAATTAGAGCCGGGACCTGCTGAGTCTCAAGGACTTTGCTTCTTGTCCTCTGAGGGGGTCTCAGCTTTTGTCCCTCCCAGCCCAAGGGATGGGGATGTGTTTGCCTGGATAGATGGAGGGAAAAAATGAAAGCTTCACTCTTGGGATAACCCTGGCCAGCTGGAAAGCCCTGAGGGGATCAGGCTGCCCGTGTCCCCATCAGTGTCCAGCTCCCTATTTCCTGGGGCCAGTGTCTGTCAGGGTTCCTTCCAGGCCAGGCCCTGCATTTCTGTGGGATGGTAGATAAGTCACTTCCCCTCTCAGCCTGCATTTCCTCTTCTATAAAATATAGGGCTTGGCCTCCTCCCTGGGTCCTGTGTGATTGTGTCCCCCTCTCTCAGAGTGGGTGGAAGGAGGGGGCAAAGTCAGGCCACTATGATTTGCTGTGGTTTCTTTCTGACAGGGGTAGGGCTGCCCTCCCCCACCCCAGGCCCCTGCTGTGAGGGTTAGACTGTCTGGTTGTGGCCCCTCCCCTTCTCCCAGAGGATGTGGGACAGGATTACTCCATCTCCAGATCTGCTCTGGCCCCCAATTAAGGGAAGTTCTCCTGGGGCCTCCTGGGCCAATGGTTTGTCTCCTGGCCAGCTCAGCCCAGCCCTGCACTCCCTCTAGTTCTGAGTTTCTAACATTGCCATTTACTGACTCCCAGATGCCAAGAGCTCCCCATATACCTGAGCCATCTAAGGGCTTGCCCACCTCCTCCCCACACAGAGGGGCTCCCTATCTCCTGCCTTGTCTTAGGCATCCCTCACTCTTGTCCTCCCATTCCTTCTCCTAATCACTTCTTGTTTCTCTAGGTCTTAGTGCTTGCCCATCTTTGTTTCTCTAAAACACCTCTTAGATCATAGTCACCTGCTCTGCCCCATGACCTCAGGCTGGCCTCACCTCACTCCCACATGGTTGTTTGCAGCCCTTCCCCTAGCTTACATTTCTCTCCGGGGGCCCCAGCTACCTTAGTGCCAACCCCCCTCAGCTTCACTGACCTCCTCTGTGCAATAGCTTGGTAGTCTGAGGCTACCAGGCTAAGGCTGAGGCTTAGTGAAGAAGTTTGGGTCCAGACACTGGGCATTTGTCCATTTGAGTTCTCAGGCCCTCAGTTTCCCCATCCACAAAAAGAGGGAGGTGGGCAATCCAGAAATGTGATGATATGCATGCAAAAGCTTTGAAAACTGCGAATATAGATGTGGGATATTGTTGCAGCCACTGGAGTAAGGTTGAAAACCCAGAACCTAGGGTTTCTTTCCTGTTTCTGCCCTGGGGTTCCACCCCCACCTTCTCTCTCTCAGTCATGCCTTTCCCTGCCTCGGCCTCTAGTGGCTCCAGGCAACTCATTTGTCCACGTCCATCTAGAGAGAGGCAGGACAGTGTCCTGTCCAGCCCTGGTTTTGTGACCTTGAGCTAATCTCTTGCCCTTTCTGGCTATACTTTCTCATTCCATAATGAAGGGGTTGAATGAAGGGTCTCTTGATACCCTTTGTGTCCTCCCTTCTCCTCTGGGCCAAGGTGTGTGTCTCTTGCCTGCCTCACACTCCTACTAAAACCTTAGTTTCTGCAAGGACTTCCTAAACTAACCCCAAACCCCTACTGCACCAGAGAGCTGGGACTCATGTTTCCTTCCGGGTAGGTCCTATGTTCTCCCAAAAGGCTGGGGCCCTCAAGAGCAGGGGATGCCCTCCCCACCCTCAGACTGAAGACTTACCTTGTAGGGTCTCTGTTGCCCCCATCAGACTGCAAGTTCCCTCAGGGCAGAGTCTATGCTTCCTCTCTGATAACCCCATCCCAGGGCTCTGACATGGTGGGATCTTAGCAGAGTTTGGTCAGCACATCATTGGGCTTAAAGGGCAAAGGTTGTCATAAACTCCCTGTGGTGTGAGGTGCCAACAAGGTTTCTTCTGCTTGTCTCTGTCTTTCCACCATGGCCTGTGTTGTGGCTTTCCACCTGTTCCCTTCCCTTCTGTGCATAGTGTTAGGGTGACCTGACATCTTTTTCTTTTTTTCTTTTCTTTCTTTTCCTAAAGGAATGACACAGAGATCCTCCCACCTCAAGCAAAGGGGAGCCAATCTGGTGCTCAGGGGTGCCTCAGGAGTTGCTCACAGTGAGCAAGGGAGGGTCTGAGTGAGGATGGGTGGGAAGAGAGAGGGTGAAACAGGAAGAACAGTGGTCAGCTGGTCAATAAGAGGAGAGAAGGCCGTGAAACTGGGCTGAGCAAGACAAAACCTCCCCTGTGAGCCCTGCCAAGAGGAGGGGCCACTTATTAAAACTTACTGGGGCATAGCCAGGCCCCCTGGTGGAAGTGTCTGAGGGGCAGGGAGAGGGGCAGGGTGGAGGGTAGCAGGCAAGCAGGACTCTGGCCTCTAGCCAGGCCTCCCTTTGGTGGCTGTTGCTGTGGCTAATTCCTGACAAGGAGACCCTTCCTGGGCTTTGGTTCATGCCATCTCCAGCCCCTTGTCACTTCCCCCCACATCCCCAAAGTGCCTTCTCTCCTCAGTCCCACCCTGTTCCCACCCAGCCCTAAAGGCTTCTTTAGCTAACTCAGTCCCAGTATTCACTGGGCACTGCTCTGCTACACCCTGAGAGGACAGTGGTTAAGGCACAAGCTTTCAGCCTTGCCCCCTGGGAGCTTCCAGCTGACAGGAAGTTTTCATGTGTCAGACAGTGGGTGAGGCAGGCCTAGGAGGTCACAAGGGGAAGGAGTTTACAAAGGGGTGTGAGATCCCATGGGGTGGTGGGTGGGCCCCTGAAAAGCAGGAGGCAAGCTTGGAGCTCAGCAGTGGGAGACCAGTGCCTACTGCTCTGTGCAAGAGACACTGAGAGTCTGCAGGCTGAGGAGGTGGCCAACAGCACCACTGTAGTTGCTGATGGAGGGGTGTGATGTGTGAAATGTGGGGTGGGGTTTCCCATTCTTCCCTTCTAGCCCTGGGCCTGGGCCAGCCTGTAGGGCTCACTGAGGAGATGAGGCCCCTGCCAGTCATGGTCGTGCAGCTAATGGGGGCTGAATACAGGGTCTCTGGTGTTGGGAGTGGTGCACGATAGGATGTGAGAGCCTCCCCCTTCTTGTCAAAGGTCCCTGGAGTCTCCTCTCTCCGTGGTCAGGGTGCCTCAGAACTGGCCTATAGGCAAGCCTCCCACTTCCACACTCCTCCCATCTGGGAAGATACTTTGGGACCATCTGACTTCCCCACTTGTCTAGTCATCTACAAGTTAGGGAGAGATGCTGAGGGGCACACCACATTCCTAAAGCTCCTAGGGTACTGAGACCCAGCAACTAAGCCCATAAAGGCCTTCTCCCGAATTCTGAACCAGGCCCAGGGAAAACATCCCTGAGAGCTGGAAGGGATGCCAGTGACAACAACAGTGACAATGACAGATACCATTTCCCAAGTTTAGGGTATTCTAGGCACCTCTTTATATGCCATATCTTTATTCAACAAACATTTATTGAGTACCTACTGTATGCCAGATGCTATCTAGGCACTGGGGATATTGCATGAAACAAAGCAAAAATCTTTGCCCTCATGGAGTTAAAATCCTTGCAACTTCTGTTATTATCACCATTTCACAGATGAAGAAACTAAGGCTTAGAGAGGTTAAGTGACTTGCCTATGGTCTGTGTGACTTGGGTGTCAAAAGCTCAGACTCTCAACCACTGGAGTGTGCAGTTCAGAGGGGTGGGGCCACAGTGAGAGCCAAGCTGGGGCTCCCTTGCCATGATATTGAGCAGGGAGGTGCCCAGCCCCTTGCCCAGCCCCTGACAGCTCACCAGTCTTCTGCCTGGGCTTGTCTTTCCAAAGCCAGCTGTGGCCACAGGGTATCCCTGGGGAGAGGCATGCTCCTTTTAACTGGGGCCCCTTTTTTGAACTTTATGTAAATTATAAAGTACTCAAAATTAGTCAGTGCTAATTTCCTTCTAGCATCCTCTAGATTCGACACGCTCTTGACCTCCTCTCTTTTACCCTCTCCTTCACACTCACTGCTGTGGGCACCAGTCACTGAAGCAAAGTGGTTAGCAAATCGGTGTATTTTTATTTTCATTTCACAGATATTTCTCAAGCACCCATTATGTGTAAAGGAACAGTGCTAGGTGCTGGGGACCAGAGGTGAAATGAGCCCATCTGAAAGGCATGTACCTGACACCCAGCCACCTAAGTAGATAATTGAGGGCTGGCCTGGAGGCTCCAGGGTGGCTGCCCATGTCTGAGAAGAGGACTCGAGTTTACCTCCTGTACCAGCCTGTGGTCGAAGGCAGAGTCCTTGGAGCCCTTACCAGATGGATGGCCGCCCACAAGTCCTGGCCTGTGGTGGGACTAAGAGCAGAGGACCCCCTGCTTTGGGGCAGGAAGCCATAGAATGGATTCTCTTGAAGGGCAGGGATGGAGAGGCAGATTACCACTGCCTGCCTGCTTCCTTCCATCCTTCTTCTCCTGCTTGAATGGTCCTTCTCTGGGACGCCTTCCTGGGCCACCCAGACCTGAGCCAGGTCCCCCACTGTCCACTCTCACTCCCTTCTTCATGCCCCTTTCACTGTTCCCTTCATAGCGTTTCATGCTCCTTAATGTATTTATGTCTGGTGTTTGTTCAGCTTCTCCTTCCCTGCATCGCCAGCTCTATGAGGACAGAGATGCATTATTTTTATTGTTTCCTGCTTACTCCGGCACCAGTGACGTTGTCAGTGCTCAATATAGCGTTTGTGGACTGGTTGAATGAATCCATGAGGCAGAATGGTGGAGCTGGAAGAACCTGGGGTCAGAGACCTGGTTTGACTTCTGGGTTTGTTTATCCCACTGTGTGACTGGGAAGTCACACAGTTTGCTGCACCTCTCTGAGCTTCAGTTTGCTGTACCATGTGAATAATGATGCTTCCACCTCAGAGTAGTTATATCATTTAAATGGGATGATGTGTGGCTCAGTATTGAGGTGGCTATTGCTATTATTATTGTTGTTGCTGTTGTCATTACTGTTAATTCTTTTTTTAATAACTGTTTTTAACGTTTATTTATTTTTGAGAGAGAAAGTGCATGTGAGCGGGGGAGGGGGAGAAAGAGAGGGAAACAGAATCTGAAGCAGGCTCTGTGCTGTCAGCACAAAGCCCGATGTGGGGCTCGGACCCATGAATTGTGAGATTGTGACCTGAGCTGAACTGGACACTTAACCAACCGAGCCACCCAGGCACCTCTATTACTGTTATTTCTGATACTTGATTAAGGAAGGGTACCTGCCTTGGGAGTTGTGGGGAAGCTCATGTAGGATGATATGAGTAGGTACCCAGCAGAGGGACATATCCCTTGTGTGGCCATCGGACTGTGTGACCCCATGTCAGCAGTTTTCACGACATGTCCTGTTGCTATCTTACAGGGTGTGAAGGAAGGGGGCGAGAAGCCTCGGGGAGCGAGGATGGCCGACAAGGCTGGCTGGATCAAGAAGAGCAGTGGAGGCCTCCTGGGGCTTTGGAAAGACCGATATCTGCTCCTCTGCCAGGCCCAGCTGCTGGTCTACGAGAATGAGGTAAGGACTCACCTGGCCCTGAGGTTGGGATTACTGGGGCAGGTAGCAAAGGGATGATGGCAGCCCAGGCCAGCAGAAGGATCCCAGAACTGGGACTGGAACACCTGCTCCACTTTTGACATGCTGTGCAACTGGATTTGGTTTGAGACCTGAGTCCTTGGGCAAGTGCCTGATCTTCTCTGGGTCTCTATGGTATGGGGACAATACCTCCAGGTGCAAGTCTCGGGCTCGTGCATGAGGGGCCCTTTGAAGTGTATGTACATAGAAATGTGTGTGTCTCCTCAGTGTATTTCTATACTGTAACTCCTTGTCATTGGGCTAGGTTCAACATGAGTGAGTGTTCCAGAAAACTAGAGCTTCTTCCATTCAACCAAAACTTTGCTTGTTTGGAGTTCTTGCATACCTCTCATATGAGGCTCATAGTAGTCCTGTGAGGGTGTCATCACATCACATTCTATAGAGGGAGATATTGAAGCCCAAGGTGGCCAAATGATTGTTCAGCATCTCTGTGAATGAAGGAGTTGGGAACCCAAACCAAATCCAGTGCTCTTTCTACCCATAGATTCTGGCGAGTAAACTCTGACACTTATTTTTGGTGGAAATCCTCTAAAATATGTTGAATATCTTCTGCCTTATTCAACAGAAGGTGTTGGACTAAAGTGAGTCTTTCCTTCGTGGCTCAGAGTCCCCTATCATCAGATTATCCTATACTGCCTGACTGTACTTCTCAGCTTTTCTCTTTCCTTTAACATCAAGTGCCAGTCGCCACTTCTGCTGTCCTTGTGCTTCTCAGAGACCTCAGCTCCCCCCTCAGGCTTGTGCTCCTACTCATTTCAGTAGGCTTGAAACTTGGACAACCAAGGATGTTAAAATTGTGTGTTAAGTAAGAGTCGATGAAGCTCTGTGTGAGATCTAAGGAGGAAAGATGAATTTTGCTTGTGGATGCTGTTTGTGTTCTGGGACTGAGGCTGTTAGAAGGCCCATCCACTGAAAGTGGGCTATCACTGTGTGCCTCTGACAGATGGAATACATGGGGAAGAACTGGTCTGGGGGCAGAAGAGGGATTCTGCCTGTCCTCTCATCCTTTCTGAGCATCCCTCAGGTTACCTTGGCAAATTCATAATGACCCAGGCCAAGAAAGGTTGGGCAACCAGATCTAACTGTTTAGAGGAACTGCCTTTGAGAAGCACCTTGCCTTTCCTGCCTGAGTCCACAGGCTCATGGAGTTGGGGTGTCAGAGAAGCAGCTGGAGGAAGGCAAGGGAATGAATTATGCAGGGAGCCCCCCAGATGTTCTCAACCGCTGCCGTCACCAAATTAGGATGTGCTGTGGCGGCAGCAGGGGGATATTTTTATAAATAAAGGCAGTTGTCACACCTTCCTCCAGTCCCAGCTGTCGTAATAGTTGAGTGACAAGCCCCCAAGCTGTCAGCCTGTCAGGCGCTGCTAGACTTGTCCTGGGCTGTGTCTCTGCACCTGGCCACAGCTGGGAAGCAGGAAGGATTTTACATCCCGTAAACATGAAACATCTAAATCAGGCTTAAAAAAAAAATCACTATTAAAAACCTCAGTGCAGTTTCAAGAACTTTGCACTCAGGGGTGGGGGAGGTTGGCCCAGGAGTAGGAATTGAGAAATGCTTATTAGTTCAATTCCTCTTTCTGATGTAAGGAACTAGGCGAGTGCAAATGACTCTTGGCTGTTTCTTTGCTGTCAGTGAGGCTGACATTCCAAAAATGCTGCCCCCGCCCAGTGCCTGCTGGTTTATCCGTTTTTCTGAGCTGCAGAAGGGCCAGATGATTCAGCGTTTCGGGTGGAGAGGAGACCCAGGTCAGGCAACCCTGGGGAGCCGGGTGGTGGGGATGGACTGACTTTTTGTTCCCAGAGAGAGGAGGGTATATTTGGGCTACTAGTTGTCCAGTTGAGGGAGGCTTCTGCACATGGGGAGCTACTCTCTCTGGGACTGGGCATCCTTCCCCAGGCAGCTTCCTTTCTCTGGATGCAGGTGGGAGGGGACTTCCTGGGGTCTTACTCTGAGTCAGGTATTCAGTCCAGCAAACTGGTCCTATGTGTGCCCCTGTTGAGGGCTGCCCTTTGTAGGCCAGAAAAGAGAGCAGACACATGCAGCACAGGGTAGAGAGAGATGCCCAGCAGGGAGTTAGAGGACTGTTCTTCCCCATGGCACGGTGTCCCTAGAACCTAGTATGGTGCCTGCTCCTGGCAGGTGCTTTGTGGATGGGGGACCTCAGAGGAGAGAAAGCATCAGGGCTCAGGCTTGTGGGTATGGCGGGAGAGTTTCCTGGATCTTACTAGTCTTCATGTTGAGTGGAGGAACTTGAAAAGGATTGGAGACTAGGGGCTGCAAAGAGATGCTTGGAGGCAAACACGGGAAAAGACACTTAACTGAACCTGGATGGGAAAGATCAGGCCACCCTGACCATCTATCTGTTCTCCTTCCCTTGAGGGGCCAAACAGAGAACAGGTCAGTGGTTATCACCCTTAGCTTTCCTTTGAAAAATACTGATGCCTGGGTTCCACATGCCCAGGTCCTGATGAAATTGGTCTGGGATGTTGCCTGGGCATTGGGGTTTTTAAAGCTCCCAGGTGCTAAAAAGGTTGAGATTCTATGGTGTAAAGCAGAGGTTCTCAAACTTTTGCATACATCAGAATCACCTGAGGTGTTTGCTAAAAGTCAGATTGTTAGGTCCATTCTCCTATGGTTATGATTTAGTGGGATGGGGCCTGAGAATTGGCATTTCTAACAAGTTCTCAGGTGGTGCTACTGCGCTGGCCCAGGTACTACATGTAGAGAACCACTACTATAGAGCGACCTGTTGCTAAGGCATTGATCACCAAGCCTTTGACTGGCTGGGAGGAGTGTGGTGTGCTTGAAAGAGCTCTAGCCTGGGCATCAGGATATAGGTCTGAGTTTGGCTCTGCCCCTTGCATTTGTGTCCAGGCTTCGTGGGCAAATCAGTTCGCCCCCAGGCCTCATTCTCTTTCTGTATACAGTGAGGTCAATTCTGGGGCTCTGGGCTTTCAGGTGATTGAGAGGTTCAGGAGAATCAGAGATGCAAAAGTGCTTGCTAAGTGTCAGGGTGTCTTAAAATATGCAGATTATCATGGAGGGAAATCAGGATCATGGAGGGAAATCAGGGCATTTCCTCTGCAAACAGTTGAGTCACTGCCTCCCAGATATTCCACCCAAAATGGCAGAGCACCAACGCAGTCCCTGGGGATGCTTTTGCTGGCTCTCTGAGTGATGTCCAGTAGCAAGCATGTCCTTAACTTGTTGGCCAGCATCTAGGGCAGCTCTCCCCTCTAACTCCCACCCCCAGGGCTGGCTTCTTCTTCCCTGGATGCTCAAGGGTGAGAACGCAGCACAGTGAGAAGTTGTTCCATCTGGGTCTCCCCTGGAAGAGGAAGCAACTGACCAACATTGGGGAGCTTGTCCCAGGCAGCTTGCTGGAGAGGCACCTGGTAGGTGGAGCCCAAAGGGAGAAAATACTCAAGTGCCAGGGCTGTTGGGCAGGAAGGCAGCCCTGCCAGTGTCCTCGGTGGCCTAGAAGAGGCTGGCCCACTGTCCTGGCCACTGGTCTTCTTAGTGATGAGGCCTCAGGGTGGCAGGCTAGTGGGGGGATTGCTTTTGAAGGAACCCTTGCCATCTTCATTGTGTAGGCCACAGAGAGTGGCCTCTTCACCTAGCCAGGGGTCAGCAGAGGAAGATGCCAAGTGGGGAAGTCACTTCAGGATCGTTGTGGTAAAGGCAGGCATGCAGCCCCAAACTTCCCTCTGTGGCTCTGCCTGGAAAGCCTTTTCTTTTTTTTTTTTCCTCTCATTTTGTGATATCTTACTCCCTCTTCCAGGCTGCCTCTTCCACAAATCTCTGCCTGGCCTCAGGGCCTACATGGACCGCCAGGCAGGCTTCTCTAGCTTCCCGTTTCTTCCTTTGGCTTTAGGCACATTTGAGTCGGCCCTGCTACCCACCTCCAGGCTGGCTGCCCCATTTCTCATGTGGATGCTGAGCCTTGAGCCTCCCTCCAGCCAGCATGGACTGAATACTGTCTACTTGCCGGGGTTTGAATACATCTTGTGATTGATTGGCAGCTCAAGGTTGCCTTCTGATGGATTGATACGCTCACTGACTGAGATCAGGGTCTGCGGTGGGGCCTGGGTGTTGGAGGGTCTGGGTGCATCTGGCTCTCACTAGTTTATGGCCCCTCTATCTCCCTCCCCAGGACGAGCAGAAGTGTGTGGAGACAGTGGAGCTGGGAAGCTATGAGAAGTGCCAGGACCTTCGTGCCCTCCTCAAGCGTAAACACCGCTTTATCCTGCAGCGATCCCCGGGGAATAAGGTAGGGCTATGCCCACTGCTGCCTGACCTTCCTCCAGGTCCACCTGGGTTGGTTTGGGAAGATCATCCCTGGAAGGCTTTCTAATGCAGGCCAGGCCCCTGGATGTAGCTCCTGGAGGGTCTCTGGAGTGTGGCTGAGGCTCAAACCCAGAGGCTACCACAGGTTAGACCTTTTGCTCATTTTGGCCTGGAGTCTCCCCACTGCCTGGTTGATAGGAGATGCATTCGGGGCACTGCTTTGAGGTCTGGTCCCCTCTCCCCTTCTAGGCACTGGGGCCTCCTTCCCAGGCTATAGTTGGAGGTGGGGTCCTTGGCCTTTCCCCACATCCTGGACACATGAGGCACAGGGGCTGAGACAGGAAAGCTGGGGACTGAGGCCTTCAGCCCACCAGGCCTGCAGCACTGATACAGTCTGGGGCAGAGGGGAGGCTATGGCCTCCACTTCATCTCAGGCCTTCTTGGGTGGGCCACCCATCCTGCCTCCGTCCTGGACTCAGTGCTCAGAGACCTGCGGCCCCCCAGCTTTCTTCCCTTTGCACTTTCCTTTTTTGGCTGAAGCCGGAGAAAGTCTCTTGCCTGGGAGGCTCTCCCCCTGGGACATGCTGTGTATGCAGATGATGTTTGCTGCTTGCACATTTCTCTGGCAGGGAGTCTGGGTGGGTGTTGATGCATGGTATAGTTTCACAGATGTCAGGAGAGAGTTTAGATTTGAGGCAGGCATGTACAGCACCTCTTTCCAGCTCGCGCCCATCTGCAGCTGGGCCACGCCTCGTCCCAACCCCTGCACATCATGTGGAGCCTCGCAGAGTCAGGCTGAGTCACAGAGGCTGGGGGTTGGGGAGCATCTGGTCTGGGCCTGCTGGAGGCTACTCTTTCCTCCCCCAGCTTTAAGGCCCAGGAGCCTAAGTCCTCTGAGTGCTGGGGCTCAGGGCTTGGGGCCCTGGAGGAGGCTGTGGTGCGTTATTTACTAACCCTTTGTCCTACTCTGCAGTGGGTGGAGCACAGAAACAACTGTGGAGCTCTGGGAATTGGGGGTTGAGCCCAGGTTTCACTTGACATCTGCTGCTTAGGGCTCTTAAGAAGAGGAGAGCCATATTTTGGTCTTTCAGGCCAGTTAGCCCCTGCCTGTTCCTCTCTGAGCAGGCACTGTAGTTGTGTATGTGTGTGAGTTACATGCAGAGTACATTATGTAGAGGTGAGTGTTCACCTGACCATGGATCTGCCTGGGTCTTCGTGTGTCTCTCTGAGTGAGCTTATATGGATGTGAGGCAGATGGGGTCATGCTTCTCTGTCCTCTGCCAGTGCTGTTCTTCTCTCCCCAGCTCTGACAATCAGCTGATGGTGGGCTTAGGTGGGTGGGGCCTAGCTCAGTGTGGGACTTACCTTCAGAGAGGCCTATTTGTGCAGCTGCATTCTTAGCTGCTTTGGCCAACACCCTGCCTTCCACCCCCCAATCCTGCCAAGAGTTCAGATCGGCTCTGGGTGACTCTGGGAACAGGATGATAAGTCAGGGAGATGAGGCTGTGGAGCAAGTTGTGGGGGCTGTAGGGCGGTGGGAGGACAGCACATCCAGTTCCAGCTCTCCCTGACTCTCGCCGCCCGAGGAACTCATACAGACAGCAGGGTTCCCCAGAGGTCAGATGGTGGACCGCCCGGAGCACCAGGTCTCCCATGTCTTCTCACCCTCCTTTCCTATCGCCCTGGGTGTTCCCCATCCTCAGTGAGGCCACACGCTGGCCAGGAGGTCACATGACCCTGGCTGTCTGGTCCTGAGGCCGCCTTTTTCCCCCCTCTAATCAAATAAACAAAGACGCCAGTGTCTTGCATGCCCCTCTCCCCCTGCCTCCCATCCCCACACCCCTGCCATGAGGTCACAGGCAGACGCTGCCAGGAAGCAGGGTGGCCTAGCTGGGCCTTGCTGCCCTGCTGGTCTCGGCCAGCTTGGCCCGTTCCTCTTTCCTGCTGCCTCTCTCCCCCTCCCACTTTTTTCCTCTCTGCCATTTTGTCCTCCCCTCTTTCCCAGGCCATGTGGGCCTATTCTGTGGCCAGTCCTGTTGGTTCTGAAACTCCAAGCAGGGCCTGTGCCCCAGGGCTTCTTGGAAGGGCTTGAGAGGGACCTGTGTAGCCTGTGGCTCTTTAGGACATAGGGCCAGGGGCGGGGCCAGAGGAACAACTTCTTGGTATTCCACTTGTCCCCATTCTGGTCCCCCTTGTGGGATGCCTGGCTCATTCAGCCAGGATAACAAGGTTCCTTAGAGTGGGACTGGGTCCCATTTAACCTTGCATTCCCTCTCCTAGGGGGTTCCTTTGGCCAGTACAATAGGTCTTCCTGAAGCCACCTCCTTCACAGGGAGCAGAAGAGAACACAGGCTGGGGCGCCTGGGTGGCTCAGTCGGTTAAGCGTCCAACTTGCGCTCAGGTCATGATCTCACAGTTTGTGAGTTTGAGCCCATGTCAGGCTCTGTGCTGACAGAACCTGGAGCCTGCTTCGGATTCGGTATCTCCTTCTCTCTCTCTGCCCCTCCCCCACTGGTCTCAATAAATGAATAAATGAATAAATGAATAAATGAATAAATAAATGAATAAATAAATAAGAGAACACAGGCTGACCCCTTTTCCATGCCCAGGCCTGCCTCAGGTGGGCTGGTCATTGGGGAAGGATTGCAGGTTGGGTTGGGCCTCTGATCTTGTCCCACTGAGGCCCCAAGTAGTGCATAAGCCTGTGCAATGTGGGTTTGTGGGACTAGAACTCTTAGCTTGACTCCCAGGCCAGTGCTCTTTCTCTGCCCTACTCTTGCTCCATCTGTGGCTGATTTCAAGGGTATGTCTCTGCAGCTCTCCGGCATGCTGAATCCTCCACTGAGCAGGGGCCCACCATCTCGGAGCCTGCAAGAAGGAGCAGCAGCTAGGCTCCAAGGGGCTGGCCCTGGGCTGCCTTTCTGGCAGTCCCCATCACAGGGCTGGGTAGGCCCTTGCAGAGCCTGGATGTTGCCACCGTCCCTCCCTGAGCCCCCTGCAGCCCTGATGGCTGGGCTAAGAGGCAGTTGCCAAGGTGCCCTGGGGTTTCTGACTTAACTGCAGATCTGCTGCCAGGATCGAATTTACCCTGGTCATGCAAATGAGCATTTGGCTGTGCCTGGCATGGGGAGGTGGGTGGGACCCAGGGCCCTGTATGAGGAGGAGGCGGCAGCAGCCAGGAAGAAGTTATATAACGAGGATGCTGCGGGGGCCAGGCAGACTGTGGTGTTACATAACATTGAAGGTGTCCGGAGGGAAGGCGCTATCTAACACCAGGGTGGGGGATGGGCACGCTGGCAACCCGCCCGACAAAGAACTAGGGCATCTTGAGGTCAGAGTGGGCAGTGACCCAAAAACAGGGCAAGGGAAGGAACTTTGGGCCAGCTCATTCATTTACTGGCTCATTCATTCAGTAACTATTTACTGAATACCTACTGTGTGCGGGGACCCTGGCATCAGTCCTGTTTAATTCCCTCAGCATTGTTTGGGTTAGGCATTATGCCTTTATCCAGATGAGGAAACTGGGACTCTTTTGTCAGAAGGAAGGCAATAGTGATAATTCCTTTTTTTTTTTCTTTATTCTTTTTGAGAGAGAGAGAGAGAGCAAGTGCGTGCACAAACGGGACAGAGACAGAGAGAGGGAGAGAGAGAGAATCCCAAGCAGACTCTGCACTCTCAGCACAGAGCCTGACACAGAGCTCGAATTCAGGGACTGTGAGATCATGACCTGAGCTGAAATCAGGAGTCGGACACTTAACCACCTGAGCCCCAACAGTGATAATGCCTATTGCTGAGCACTCACTCTATGCCCAGCTCCACAGTCAACACTTCAGATACATATTTGATCTTCACAGCTCCATGAGGCAGGTTGTGGTGGTCTTGTCTTTTTACAGATGAGGAAACTAAGGCTCAAGGTCAGCCAGCTGTAAGCAGTGTTCTGTCCAACTCAGAGACTCTACTGCTATTGTGTCTGCCATGCAAAATGGTCCCTCTGTTTGTGCGGTCTTGCTCCTTCTACCATTTCTTGTCTGATCTTGGATCCTGGCAGGGAGGGGGTTCTCTGAGCTGCTGTTTCTTCTTCTTCTTTTTTTTTTTTTTTTTTAAGATTAAAGACATTTATTCTTTTTAAATTTAAAAATTTTTTTTTTCAACGTTTATTTATTTTTGGGACAGAGAGAGACAGAGCATGAACGGGGGAGGGTCAGAGAGAGGGAGACACAGAATCTGAAACAGGCTCCAGGCTCTGAGCTGTCAGCACAGAGCCCGACGCGGGGCTCAAACTCACAGACTGCGAGATCATGACCTGAGCCGAAGTCGGCCGCTTAACCGACTGAGCCACCCAGGTGCCCCTAAATTTTTTAAACATTTATTCATTTTTGAGAGAGACAGAGCATGAGTGGGGGAGGGGCAGAGAGAGAAGGAGACACAGAACCGAAAGCAGGCTCCAGGCTCTGAGCTGTCAGCACAGAGCCTAACATGGGGCTCAAACTCACAGATTGTAAGATCATGACCTGAGCTGAAGTCGGATGCTTAACTGACTGAGACACCTAGGCACCCCAGAAACACTTTAAAATTAAAATGAATTTAATTTAATTTTACTTTATTTTATTTTATTAAAAACATTTTTTTAATGTTTAATTTTGAGAGACAGAGAGAGCGCAAGCAGGGGAGGGGCAGAGAGAGAGGGAGACACAGAATCTGAAACAAGCTTCAGGCTCTGAGCTGCCAGCACAGAGCCCGACATGGGCTCCAACTCACGAACTGTGAAATCATGACTTGAGCCGAAGTCAGATGCTTAACCGACTGAGCCACCCAGGTGTTCCTTATTTTATTTTAAGGTTTATTTATTTATTTTGAGACAGAGAGAGAGAGAGAGAGAGAGAGAGAGAGAGCGCGCACGAGAGCACAAGGAGGGTAAGGGTAGAAAGAGAGGGAGAGAGACAGAGTCCCAAGCAGGCTCCACACCACCAGCACAGAGCTCGATGTAGGGCTCAAACCCACGAATGGTGAGATCATGATGAGCTCAAATCAAGAGTAGGACGCTTGGGGGCGCCTGGGTGGCTCAGTCGGTTGAGCGTCCGACTTCGGCTCAGGTCATGATCTCACGGTCCGTGAGTTCGAGCCCCGCGTTGGGCTCTGTGCTGACAGCTCAGAGCCTGGAGCCCGTTTCAGATTCTGTGCCTCCCTCTCTCTCTGACCCTCCCCCATTCATGCTCTGTCTCTCTCTGTCTCAAAAATAAATAAACGTTAAAAATTAAAAAAAAAAAAAAAAAAAAAAGTAGGACGCTTGACCGACTGCACCACCCATGTGCCCCCCAATTTTTTTTATTTTTTAAGCAGTTTTTTTTAAAATTTTTTTTTAAACATTTATTTATTTTTGAGACACAGACAGAGCATGAATGGGGGAGGGGCAGAGAGAGAGGGAGACACAGAATCAGAAGAGGCTCCAGGCTCTGAGCCATCAGCCCAGAGCCCGACGCGGGGTTCGAACTCACGGACCGCGAGATCGTGACCTGAGCCGAAGTTGGACGCTTAACCGACTGAGCCACCCAGGCGCCCCTAAGCAGTTTTTTTTTTTTAACATTTATTTATTATTGATAGACAGAGACAGAGTGTGAGCAGGGGAGGGGAAGAGAGAGAGGGAGACACAGACTCCAAAGCAGGCTCCAGGCTCTGAGCTGTCAGCAGAGGCCAATGTGGGGCTCGAACTCATAAACTGCTAGATCATGACCTGAGCTGAAGTCGGATGCTTAAATGACTGAGCCACCCAGGCGCCCCTTTTTTTTTATTTTTGAGTAATCTCTACACCCAGCATAGAGCTTGAATTCACAACCCCAAGATCAAGAGTCACATGCTCTACCAACTGAGCTGGCCAGGTACCCCTCTCTGATTCTAATGTAAGAACTGGGAGCTCCTGCATGAGATGAGAAGGGATGCCTGGGGTGGGATGGGGTGTAGAGTCCTGAGTCATGGGATTACTTTATGTCACCTTGTGCAAGTCTCATCCCATCTGTGAGCCTCTGTTTTCCTCATCTGTAAGATGAGGGGGTTGAAATTGACCCTCATTGCCCTTTCTCTCATACAACCTATGATTCAAGGCCAGAAAGGATACCCTGGGACTTTTTCACTTGGCCAGAGCTGAGTGTGGGGCCTTCTGGAGAGCTGCATGTGGCCCTGGTTCCAGTGGGCCTTCACCAATGGACACCCTTCACACCTGTCACCTCTGTCACTGTACTCAGCCTGGTGTGGATGTAGACTGGGACAGCTCCTACTTTATGGAAAAAACAGGCAGCTGGTCTGGGGAAGTCACATGGAATAAGACCAGATCTTGGCTCTTTCCACAGGGCAAGGCTGATTTGAATCCAAATCTCTGGCAGCATCATGCTGAGAGCCAGCCCCTTCTCTGCTTGATCTATCTCCTTCCCTCCCCCAAAGCCCCTTGTCAGACCTGTTGTGGGGGGTCATTTCAGTTTGCTCCTGACCAGCTGTGCCATCACAGACTTTGGGATCTGGGATGGGAAAACTTCCTTAAGACCCCAAATGTGAACTCTGTTAAACATCTGCCATCCACCCCATCCATGTCCCCTGCAGGTCAGCGACATCAAGTTTCAAGCAACCAGTGGGGAGGAGAAGGAATCCTGGATCAAAGCCCTCAATGAAGGGATCAACCGAGGCAAGAACAAGGCTTTTGATGAGGTGCGATGCAGTCCTATGGATGGCTCTGTGTCTCCTTTCCCGCCATGTGTGATCTCAGAGAGGATCCTGCCCCCCCCCCCCCCCCCCCAACTTCAGACAACCCTGAGATTATGCTACAGACACTGGGACATCTACAGTTGTTACCTCATTTAATCACAACACCCCTCAAAGTGTTCTCATTTTAAGGATGAAGAAACTGAGGTGTCAGGAAATTAGTTTGTTTTAAAGTAAAAAGTGAATAGGTAGAGAGTAGAATTTAACTGGTAGCCATGCATCCTTTCCAACCCAGCCTCAGCTGAAAACAGCAGGTGGGCCCAGGCCAGAGGGGTCTGGGCGGGGGGTGTCTGAGAGCTTGAAAGCTCTCTTTTCAGTTTGGCTGTAAAGTCCAGGCTGGGCTGGCTTTGGCCCTGGGCCTCCCCATCCATCTGCAATGACTACCTAGCCCCCTGTACTGTAGTGTGACTCTAGCACCAGTGGCTGTGATTAGGTTTGAGGTAGGCAGGGTATCCCATGGGGCCAGATCTCCTAGGGTGGATTGTCTTTGACATCATGGATTTGTAGCTCTTTGAGCTAAAATTGACCTGGGGTCCACCTAAACTGACCCCTTGGATTGCAGAAGCCGAAGACCTGAGGGGAGGAATCTTCCCAAGCAAGTCCCTCTTAACACCCAGGTCTCCTGACTCACAGCCGTGGTTTCTATGTCATGTTTTATGAGACTGTATCTTGCTCAGCCCTTCACTAGCTAGAGAAACTGTCCCCGTTTCATGGGTGAGGGGTGATAGAGCATATTGCAGGTATTGGAGGCCCCAGAAACATGGGCTGGATGTCAGCCCAGTTTTGGTGGAACAGTCAGAAACAGAGACAGTTGAACCTCACCCCCATCCCCACCCAAGGTGGGCCTGACTCTGAATCTGACCTAAGGGCTGAAGAGTCTTAGCCATACTCCCCATCAAGGACAAGCTACTTCGGGGTTCAGAGTCTGGATTTCCCATGCAAATCTTATTTACTCTTCCCAACTACTCCTGACTGTCTTTCCTTACCATCAGAGAGGATTTTCTGTCTTCTAGACACCCTG
Source organism: Panthera uncia (assembly GCF_023721935.1). NCBI lineage: Eukaryota > Metazoa > Chordata > Mammalia > Carnivora > Felidae > Panthera > Panthera uncia. The sequence goes on from NW_026058668.1 coordinate 40,683, forward strand.
GCCCAAAAGGGGCAGAGGCCTTGCTCTCTCCTCAGCTATCCCCAAGGGACCTGGGAGAAGGACTGGGTCCATTTTCTGGAAGGCAGGCACCAGGGGATCATGGGCTGCCTTCTCTCTGCTCCCACAGCTAAGCATAAAAACAGCCTCAGGGCTGTTTGTATATATACGCAAGTATACTGAAGGGCAAGGGCTGGTAGCCCATATCCAGGCAGGAAGACTGAGGCAGAGAGCGTGGCTGCAGAGAAAGGGAGAGCCTCAGATTGCAGAGAGATGACAAAGACAATATAGGGACAGGAAGCAAAGCAGAGGTCCAGACACAGGGAGGTGCCTTAAAGAGAGGGCCAGAGGTAGGGCCCTGACCCTATAAAGGGAAGATGTGGGTGTAGACCCTGCCTCTGAGTCAGGTTAATGTCTGGGCATTTCTTCCTCTCCCCAAGGCCTGCTGGGCACTAACCTTGTTCCCTCTTCCCAGGTAAAAGTGGACAAGAGCTGTGCACTGGAGCATGTGACACGGGACCGGGTGCGTGGAGGCCAGCGGCGCCGGCCACCTACAAGAGTCCACCTGAAGGAGGTAAGACTTTGTCCCAGCTTAGACAGGTAGGAGGTCAGGTGAGCCTGGGACCACAGCTCCTTAGGGTGGTAGCCAAGCTTGGGGCCACCTTTTTCCTGGAGACTTTTGGAGCTGGGGCTTCCTGAGTGGTATATGGGGTGTCTGTGTGTGGAGGCTCATGTGTTATATGTGCTTGGGGTGTAGATGTACCTGCTTTGCTTATTGAGTCTGCACATTGCCCTTACTCAGAGTTGGTCCCTAAGGGACACTAAGACCCTGAGGCTGGTCCCTGCTTCTCAGAGCTCAGCTTCCAGATGGAAAAAAGACCTGTCCACAGACTGCTTTAAGCAGAGTTATGACTAACTTCTATACAGAGGAGGGCTCTCAGAAGCCAGGCAAGAGAGACCACAGAGGGCCCAATGGCACTTGAGCTGACCCATGAAGGACAAGAAGGGCTTCAGTTGTCAGACTTGATGTGAGGGAGCTCTCTGGCCACAGGAATGACCTGAGCTGAGGCAGGAGGGTTTAGGGAGTGCTGAGTCCCTTTGACTACACATCCCTTTGGGGTGTGCAGGAGCTGGGGATGGGATGGATAGGAGGGTACATTCCAGAGGTCAGTTTGATGCCCAGGGTAGCATGGGTTGGGTTAAGGGAGAGAGAGGCAGGGGGCCAGGAAGAAGAGGGAGGAGGTGGGCCCTCCAGGGCTCAGGAGGGGCCAATGGGAGAGACCCTGGGAAGCAAGAGACATCTGGGCTTGCCACTGAATACAGGGCTAGGGGAGGTGGGCCAGACAGAAGGGGAGGGTTGTCAGAGGTGCCCCAAGCCTGACTGGGTGAATGGAGGCCCTGGACCAGGAATTGGGAGAAGTTATGGGCACAGTGAGGGTAAGGGAAGAGCCCTTTTTTGACCAATGTTGCTGATGGTGAGTGGATGGTGAGGGGAAAGATTTTGGAGACCAGGAAAGAACCTCGGCAAATGCTACATTTGGTGGTGGGGGGGTGGGGCAGGCAGTAGACAGCCAAGGAAGAGAAAGCCAGAGAGGTGAATGGCACCTCCAGAGAGAGAAGGGCACAGGATGTGTTATCAGCCAGGTTGGCAGCCACAAGTCACAGGGGCAGGTCTGGGGAAAGCGGCAGGCAGTGACCCCATCAGAGAAGGGCTCAGCTTAGGTTTCCCAAGGGGTGCAGAGCTGGGGGTGCCAGAGGGAAGGGGACCGTGGTAGGGAAGAGGGAGAAAGGAAGGGGCCGAGGTCATTGGGGAGATTGTTTTTGAAATGTTTTTGGTTGTTTTTGAAATGACACGTCTGTCAGCTGAGGGAATAAAGCCCGCAGAGGGAATGCCTGAAGTAGCCAGAGAGAAAGGGAATGCCCCAGGGGGAGGGCTACGTGTTGGGGAAGGGCCAGTCTTGGGAAGAAGGACCCCCTGAGAAGAATTCAGAGAGGCACTCCTGTCCCAGTGACTGAGCAAGTGTATGTACTGGCCAGATCCCCTGTGGTAAATGGGAGTGGGGTTCTCAGCCAAGACCCCCACTGTAAGGGACCTTGAGAGAGGCCTCCTGCCCAGCCCTGCTCCGGGGCCTCTGAGGCTCCTTGGGAGGGTCTCCATGACCGTGGGGCTGCTGGGTGTCTCTGTAGGTCCCTCAGGCCAGGTGCGGGGCAGCTGCCAACTCAGTGCAGCTGTTCTTCTCTGGCGGTCAGCTGCGGTATGGGGCTGCCTGTGTCTGGGGTCACATCTGACGGCATGAGGAGAGTAGGCACTGGCTGCTGAGCAGCTGGGCAGGCAAAGGCTGCAGAGATGTGGGCTGGAGGGCTGGTCGTGAGGCTGGCAGATCATACAGCGGTCTCCAGAGAGGGGAAGCAGAAGTAAGTGGGCTCGAGACAACTTGGGAGGCCGTGTTTGAGTCCTGGTCCCATTGCCCCCCTGGATGGGTGCTTGCACAGATGGAGTTCTCTCAAGGCCATAGAGCCAGAAAGGGGTCAAAAACAGGGCTGGAGCCATGTCTCTTGCTGCCCAGACCAGTACAGTTGCCACTAAAAAGCAGTCTTTTTCACAGGCTGGGGCACCAAGACGACACCCTATCTCTGACCTGGCTTGTGATTCCAAAACAGGGAGTTCTGTGGGAGTGAGGGAGAGGAGAGGATTCATCAGAGAATCACTTCAGCATCTAATCATGTGACCTTGGAAGCCAGGGCAGAGGATGTGGAGAGTGGGAGGCTGGGGGCCTGGGCAGCCTGGATGGGAGGACTTGAGTACCTTATGGGTGGGCACAGATCCAAATGCCAGTCATCCAGGATGACACCTGTATACTGTCCCTTACCAGGTAGCCAATGCAGCTTCTGATGGGCTTTCGCGCCTGGACCTCGACGTGCCAGATAGTGGGCCGCCAGTGTTTGGCCCCAGCAATGATGTCAGTGCAGCCCAGCCCCAAGAGACACTCAGGCCCCCTATGCCTCCTACCAAGCCTTCCCCACTGCCGGAGACCACCAGCCTCAGTGACAGAGTGGAGACTCCTGCCGGGGAGAGAGCCCCATCCCCTGTCTCAGCAAGCTCTGAGTCCCACCAAGCGAACTCAGAGACTCCAGTACAGGAGGACAGTGGCCCTGAGCAGACCCCCAGCATGGTGCTGCCTGACAAACTGAAGGTGAGCTGGGAGAACCCCAGCCCCGAGGACGCCCCTGACTTTGAGAGTACAGAACTCCAGGTGCCCTGCTCTGAGGATTCTGAGGCTGTGCCCAAGGAGGGTGGGAAGCCTCCTACACCCCCACCCAAGATCTTATCAGAGAAACTGAGAGCTTCCATGAGTGGGATGGTGGCTTCTGGGCCAGCCCAGAGTCCTGAGGCCTCTGAAACCTCGGCCCCAGATCCAGCACAGATGTCAGTGAATGGCGTGGATGACAGTCTGGAGCCCGTCAATCCACCCCAGGCCTCGGGCATCCCAGAAACAACCCCAAAGGATGCAACAACGTCCACAGCACTGCCCTGCTGGGACCTGCCATCTCATTTCCATCCCCGCTGTTCCTCCCTGGGGAACCTGCTTGGGGAAGGCCCCCGGCGTCCACGGCAGCCTGGAGAACGGCTGTATCGGGCCCAGCTGGAGGTGAAGGTGGCCTCAGAACAGACGGAGAAACTGTTGAACCAGGTGCTGGGCAGTGAGCCGGCCCCTGTGAGCGCTGAGACATTGCTCAGCCAGGCTGTGGAGCAGCTGAGGCAGGCCACCCAAGCCCTGCAGGAAATCAGAGATCTGGGAGAGATGAGCCAGGAAGCACCTGGGCTACAGGAAAAGCGGAAAGAGCTGGTGACCCTCTACCGGAGAAGTGCACCCTAGGGCCTGCCAGGCCAGGGCGTGGTCCCTCCTAGCCAACCCAGTCCATCAAAGCCCAGCCCTGCCAAAAAACATGCTTCTGCTCAGGCCGTAGAAAGGCCATCAGGCATGTTGGGGGTATGGCCAGGAACTATGGAGATTCCTGGTATCCTTCCTGCCCTGCCCTGGCCAATGGTGCCAGGAGCCACCCAGGACCACTATCTGACTATCTGGCCCAGTTTCTGGGCTTGGGCAGGGAGCACACACTTGGTTGCTTGCATGGTTGTTCTGAACTGCCCCAGGGCTTTAGCATGGCACTTGGGGTTTCTGGGGGTGGCATCATCTCTGCTTCCCACCCCCAGTAGTTTACATTCCTGACTTCTGAATAGAGCACAGCTGAGCCCCCCCTCCTCCCCACCCCGCCACAGCTCCCACATCCAGATGTTCCCGGGCAGAGAGCGTCATGGCAGAGGCAGCTTTGAGCCGTAACTAGCCCTCCCTACCCACCTACTCGCAATAGCTGCCAAGGCCTTGGGTCCAAGTTATACGTTTTTCTGTCAGCTGAGTGAGACCTGGAATCCAGCCAGGGCCTGTGAAGGCAGGTGGAAGGCATCTGTGTGGGATTCCTATTCTGCAGGCCTTCCTCTCTGGTGAACTGTGGAGGAATTGGAGGACTCCAGGGTAGAGGAAGAACTTGAAGGGTCTCCTAGTCTAGTCTCTCCCCCTGGACCAGCTTGTGTCCAGCCCTGCACATTTCCTGTAGAGGTGAACCCGAGAATAGCTCTGAGGTCAACATCAGAAAATCCTGTACCTACTTCATTCATTATAAATGAACCTTCAGAGGAGAAGCCACCTCAAATTCTGTGCCTCCCCAGATGGGATTTATATCTGGCTCTCTATGCTTCCTCCTGAACCCAAACAGGCCCAACATCCCAATCATTTCTTTGGATGCTGATGGGGGTATGTTGGGGCCTGAAATCACTTCCCTTTCCCCTCTTCCCCTCTGGCTCAGGCCCTAGATGGACTGCTCTTCCTGAACTTCCTAGTGGAAGAGGCATTTCCTTTTGTCCCTTTCCTGGTCCAACCCCGCAGCCTGGGCCTCTCCCTATCTGTCGCCTCCCCTCCACCCCAATTCTCCCCGCACTTGTCCCTGACTCTGGGAACACACCCAATCTCCATCTAGGTGCAGAGGCCCTGAAGGCACAGCCACTCTCCCTGGGACCTATAGGAGTAGGAGCAGCTTCTGAAAGGCCTGCTCAGGGGGGTTTTAGCATGTGCACTTTTATTTACTGAAAGAGGACAGGGAGGGTCACAGCTGCATGTCCTGGCCTTTCTGCCCACTGCTCCACCACCAGTCGTGCCCACTGAGACCTGCCAGTACAGGTCAATGCCTTCTTTACTGTACTTCTACTTTGTTCTTGAGGGTAGTGGCCAGGGATCAGGAGGGGCAGATATCCACTCTGCAGCCTATACTGGGCAGAGGTGGAGGTGAACAGCAATGTCCTGACCCATGAGCCCCCACGGGCCTTCTCAAACTACACTCTTTGGACAAACGAGGCTCCCATGCCACAGTCTGCCTGTCCCTCCATCTGCCTTCAGTATGAAGGCAAGAATGGCATCAGGTGCCTAGTCACATGGCCCCCTGCACTCGTCTTTTGGGGAACAGCTTTCCCCCACCAGCAGCCTGGACCAGCTGGGGCTTTAGCCAAGTCACCTGTTTCCAGGGACTAGAGCCTCAGTTTCCTCCTCGGATAAATGACCAGATTGAGCAAGTAGCTCTGGGGCCATCTCAGTGACCTAATGCCATTATGGTGTTCTTAAGGGATTCCCTGTGCCTTGGTGACCTGGGCCCCAAGGGGAGGGGTAGAAGGATTGGGAATATGCAGGGTCTGCCTGGCCTGCCTCCTTGAGGAGGATAGCATTCCATGTCTTCTGTTTATGAAGCGCCTTTCTCAAAGTTTGGCAATAAATCCCTTTTTATGGAACTTCTCTGCTGCAAGCCTGTTTGTTGGTGTGGGGACCAGCTCTAGGGCTGGCCTCAAGGAAGCAGAGGGTAAGCAGTGGTTGGTCAGTGGCATCACTGGTCCTTTAAGCTTCCTTCTAGTGCTTCCTTCCCATAGGCTTGGCTGCATCTTTGCTAAACTCAGCCAGGCCCTCCAATTTTACCCCCTCCCCACCCCTACCTACATGTTTCTATAGGCTGGGAGCTAAGTGTCGTAAGGCACAATGCTTTTCAATTTTTAGAAACTTCATTTGGAAATGATTTCGAATAGAAAAGTTGCAATAATAAGACCAGTACAAAGAACACCCACGTATTCTTTATCAGATTGACCCATTGGTTTATCTTTTGAGTGCTTTGTGTCTTTAACATATATAATTTTTTTCTGAATCATTGGGGAATTAGTTTTCATGGTCCCTTATCCATAAATACTTCAGTGAGTATTTAAGTATATTCTCTCATGTAACCATAATACAGTTATCAACTTCAGTAAGTTTAACACTGGCATACTTATTATCGCTCTTATTTCAGTTTTGTCATTTGACCCAATAATCTCATATTTTTCCTCCAGTGGAGGCTCAAATATTGTATACATGTCTCTCTAGTCTCCTTTAATCTGAAGTGTTTCCACAGCCTTTATCTTTCATGATGTGGATATGTTTGAAGAATATAGTTCTTCCTCCCCACTGTTTTTAATAGATCATTCCTCACTTGGGATTTTTCATTGTGAGGTTTCCTCTGAGTTAGACTGAGGTTATGGATTCTTAGCCAGAAAACTGTATAGGGGATACTAGGTCCTTCTCAGGGCATCACATCTGGAGACATACGACCTTCATTCATCCTTCATTGGTGATGTCAATTTTGATCTTCTGGTCAAGGTGTCTGATTTTTCTATTGTATAGTTACGATTTTTTTTTTCTCTTGTAACTAACAATCTGGGAGATATTTTAAGACTGCACAAGTATGTTACACCTCATCAAAATTTCCCCCTAGATTTAGTATTCATTGAGGAGTCTTGCCTGAACAGGTGTTCCCTATAATGATTCAAAATGATTCCAGCTGTTATTTTAACCTCAGAGCCTGGTCCTGATTAGGGGTTAGCCTGGGCCTTGCCATGTGCCCATGGAACCCCTAATGCATCTCAGCAGGACCCCAGGGCTTCACTGAGTGCTTTTTGGAAGCCCCTGGGCCAGTGTACTGAGCTCCAAGTCAAACTGCCAAGGTTCAGGTCCCACCCAGAGACCTTGGTGACTCCTCAGCCTCAAGGGCCTCAGTTTCTTCACCCATGAAAGGAAGATTTACAATGTCCCTACTCCCTGATGTGAAAAAGCACTGCTGTGCTCCCCAAAGGCTGGCTCCCTTCCTCCTCTGTGAGGGCTGCCGGACAAGTCCAGTGGCCAACATAACAGGAAGCACCTGACTCAGGGTCTATTGACTGGCAATGACCCTTGAGTCCTGCCTGAATTCCCCTGCCACTGGCCTATGTGTCATAGCCATGCTGAAGAGTGGCCTGCAGACCCTAGGTGAATCATTTCACCTTCACAGGTCCCTTATCTCTGAGGAGGAATCAAGGTAAGGGAGAAGAAGCCCTTTATTGGTAGGGGTGTCACTTGCCCCTTGCCCAGGAATGAGGTTCCCTCTGGAAGGTCACCTTGGAGACAGCAGCTGCTGGAAAGGTCTTAGTGGCCAGCTATAGGGCTGAGGAAGGATGTGGTGAGAACTTTCCCTCTGGTTCTGGAGGCTGAAGGCCTATGTGGAAAAGGGGAGGCCTTTCATTTGAATAGTGGCTGCAATATCTCAGTGGCCTGAAGTCCTGTGGGTAGTTACAATGCAGGGTTTTGCAAACCACAAGGTGGCCATATTCAGACAGAGGGGAAGGGAGTGTTGGGGTGGGGTGGGGGGTGGCATTTGGATTGCCCCTACCTCTGCCCCTGCCTGAGCCTGGGCCCTGGAAGCTCCCTGTGTCTTTCTGGTGCCACTGTGTTGTGTCCCTCCTCCAAATCCTGTTTCCTGCCTCCTGACCTTTATTCTCATGTCCCTGACACAAGACATGTCAGAGACATATGAGACATAGCTGTCAGAAAAGGCCACATACACACTCAGGTGGAGGTTTCTATGTCGTTATGAGGAGGCTCTGGGGGGGAACATGGGGGTAGAGAGATGATGGTGAACATTCCTCCCTGTTGTCATAATTTTATTAAAGGAACAAAGATCCTGGAGGAAGCAGCAGGTAGAAAACCATGACTTTAGATCTGGAAGTAGACACAACTAGAACAAGTGACCTTAGGCAAACTGCCTCAGTTTTTCCTGTCTATAAAATGGGCTAATTCTCCCTTTTTCACAGAGTTGCTGTGAAACACTTAGCCTGTGGCCTGCCTCATAAAAAATGTTTAACAAACCCTGGTGGCCTCACAGGACACATCCTATTTAGCAGGCCTATACTCACCTCCCATTGTCACCACAGTGGCCTCATGAGAAAGCTTGTATTTATGTTCACTCCATTTACAGGTTAGTAATTCAAGCTTAAACAACTTGCCTAGGAGACAACAAGTTAGTGCCAGGATCTGGATCTGATCCCCTGGGGCCCTGGCCTGGGGCCACCATGGGCTTCCTGCTTTTTCTCTGGACAGTCTGACTTCAGATGGACACTCAGCCTAGGGAACCTCTGGCTGACTTGGGGCTTGGGGTATCCCCACCTTTTTTGGAGCCTGGAGGACACTCCAGGCTGGCTGGGCTCTCCACCAGCCAGCCATGGCCCAAGGGAGAGGCTCAGGAGGCCCTTCCCTTATAAGGACAACAACTCAGCTGTGATGAAACTCTTCAGCCTCCCAGCTGGGTGGGCGGAGGAAGGGAAATGACAGGCTCCAGCAGCTACAGCTGAGCTCGGGCCTCCACAGGAACTCGCCCACAGCCTCCTCTCTCCCCTTCCTGTGTTGCGCTATGTGGGGCTTTCCAGAGGGTCCACTGGCTAGAGGGGGGAGAAAGAGCCAGGGCCTAGGAGACCACAGCCAGTGGCCCAGGGAAGGGAAGACATGCAAACTGAGGCCAAGAGAAGGGACAGGACCCCTGAAGGCCCAGCAGGTAGCACGCAGTCTTCATATTGGTCAGGGCCATCCTAGGGCCTGGGAGAGGAGGCCGGAGAAGGCTCTTGGGCAAGTGTCTTTCTCCCTTTGGACCCCTCAAGTCAAGTCATAAAGGGGAGGGGGCTGGTCTCCTTGCAGCCCAGCATGACCCTATCCTCCTCCTCCCATAGCTGTGTTTTTAGGGTACTGCTCTCCCCAACAAAATTCACCAGCTGACTATCCACCTGAGAAACTAGCCATGGAATCACAGATATCAGGACTGACAAGGATCTTTGAGACCATCTAGTCCCTCTCACTGGTTTTAGAGAAGAGGAAGTAATAGCTCAGAGGGAGGACCTGAATTTGCCCATTGGTTGTGTTAAAAATATGTGTGTGTGTGTGTGTGTGTGTGTGTGTTTGCACACACTTGGGGGGGAGGGACTTTCCCTTCATTTCCTCTTAAAAGTTCCTTCTTAAGAAATCCCAACATGGGGACTCCTGGGTGGCTCAGTCAGTTAGGTGTCTGACTTTGGCTCAGGTCATGATCTCATGGTTCATGGGTTTGAGCCCTGTGTCAGGCTCTGTGCTGACAGCTCAGAGCCTGGAGCCTGCTTCAGATTCTGTCTGTCTCTCTCTCTCTCTCTCTCTCTCTCTCTCTGCCTCTCCCTGGCTAGCACTCTTTCTCTTTCTCTCAAAAAATAAACAACGATTAATTTTTTTTTTTTTTAAAAACCCCAACATGTTAACTGAATTAAAGGACAAAGGACTTGATCTACACCCAGGTCTGGTTAGCTGTGGGGATTAGTGGTTCCCTGGAGACCATATCTGGGCTTGGCAGTGCGGTGAAGCCCTAAGACCACCAGAGAACCAAGTATGGCAGCTGGTGAATTGGTCTCTGACATTGCCTTGCACAATTTGTGTGACCTGAAGCAGTTGCTCAGCCTCCCTGAATCTCAGTCTCATCTCTCCCAGCAGAGTGATTTTGAGGATAAAATTAGGCAATTTATAAAAAGCATCTAGCCCAGGGCCTGGCACAGTACGGGCTTAGTGAATGGGTAACAATATTGTGTGCTGGGCACCTACTCTATGCCAACATTATATTAGGTGCTGTGGATTCCAAGAAAATGGGATCCCTCCCCAAATTGCTCACTGCCAGTCAGGAAGACAGGCACCCCCACTCAGAGAGTGCAGTGGGATAAGCTGTGTTAGATGGGCAAGTTCTGCAGCAGCACAGAGCAGAGCTCAACAGGCTGCTCTTGCTGAGGGAATCAGACAAGGCCTCCCGGAGGAGGTGACTTTTGTCTGGGCCTTGAAGGAAGAGTAAGAGTTTACCAAACAGGGAAATTGGGAAGGGCATTTGAGACAGAGGGAACAGCAGGCTACTGGCTCTAGAGCAAATTCTTTGTGTGGTATCCGGCAGGAGGGGAGGGGGGGGGGGGGGGGGGGGGCGGGGACACGGGGTGGCAGAAGGTTGTGATGTTCATTCAGAAAGCTTGGACTTTGTCCTAGAGACCGAGGGGAGTCATGGGTGGGTTTTAAAGAGGGTAGAGACAGGCTGTGGTGTGGAGACTGGAGGCAGGGAGACCAGTTAGGTGGCAATGGACGAGGTGTGGAAGAGTAGAATATTTTAGGAAGCAGGATGGCCGGGGCGGGGGCGGGGAGGGTGGGTGTTGGGTCTCATGGATGTGGGAGGACTAGAATGGGAGGAAGGAAAATCAGATGACTCACAGAGTACTTGGGATATGGAGGTGCCCTTTCCTGAGATGGGGAGCACCAGGGAAGAGGCAGGTTGAGGAGAGGATGGAAGCTACATGGAGGGGTCCAGTGAACTACCAGAACTGAACTGGAGCAAATCTGAAGATCATGCGCATGCAGACAATGGGTGATTGAAGCCATGAGTATGGTAGAGTTATATCTTAGATGTTGTAGGATTAGATTTGACTGTGACTGGCTAGAGGCCATGGTGTCAGGAGAGTTCATCAGAGGCCAGAATCTGGGCTCTGGGGGTGTTAGGCCAAGATAACAGTGACACAAGTTTAATTTTCTCTCATGTGAGTCAAGTCCGGCAGTAGAGCCCATGCCTATTATAGCAGCTCCATGGTCATCTATTATAGCACCTCTTCTCTTACTGTTCTGCCATCTTATCACTTGACTCCTACTTCATGACCTACAAGCAACAAGATGCCAGTCACATAACTTGTATTCTAACTTCTGGGAAGGGAGAAGGGATCATAAGGACATACACCTTCCCTTTAAAGACACTTCCTGGAAAAAGAAAAGACACTTCCTGGAAGTTGCACTTTGCCGACCTCTCATTGATCACAAATGGCCACACCTAGCTGCAGGGGTGATCTTGCATTTTCTTGGTCTTTTTTTCCCTGGTGACTGTGTGCCAGCTGGAAATCAAAAGTCCTATTACCAAAGAAGACAGAAGAATGCATCTAGAGCAGTGGTGTCAACTGGGGGCCATGTTGCCCTCCAGGGAACATTTGGCAAAATCTGGAGGTATTTTTGTTTGTCACAACTGCGAGGGGTGCTACTGGCATCCAGTGGGTGAAGGCCAGGGATGCTGCTAAACGTCCTACAATGTACAGGATACCCCGCCCCCCCCCCCCCCCCCCATGCCACAACATTTGGCCCAAGATGTTGGTGGTGCTGAGCTTGAGAAACCCTGACCTAGATGGACAATTTCTAGTCTCATTGCTGTAACCAGGAGAGCATGCGGAGTGAGTGGACAAGTCGCTTGTGGCTGTGTAAGACACCTGTCCCTGGCAGGCCACAATATCAGGGGAGTTCAGCAGCTCAGACTTAGGCTCTGGGCATTTGTTAGATTTGCCCCAGCTTGGTGGGGCTCCTGCCTTCACAGAAAAGCAAAGAAGCTTTGTTTGTGCCTCTTTGTTTCATTCATTTCTTTATAGTGAGCTCAGAAGTGCAGAGTTACAGGCTAGACTCTCAGGGAAGGGGCTTATTTAACATATGGGCATTTCTTTGCCCACCAACCCGACTTGGCTGCTGGTGGGGGGAAAGCCCTATACACTGGGCCACCAGGGCCAGACTCTGGTTCAGTCCCTTATTTTCACTGTGACACAATCAGGACTCTTCCCCCAGCCTCTTGGCCACAAACAGTGCTGGGTGGTCAAGGAGAGGCTCTTGTGGCCCTGAATCCGCAGAGATACCCAGGCAGCTTTTCTGGCTTTGCCCATAGCGCTGGGCTGGGCCTTTCTGTGCTTCTTCCCTCCCAGTCAGCCTTCCAACCAAGTCAGCATTTCTGGGCCCCTCCCACCTTCATTTCCTTCCCGGCCTGTGGCCTTGGGACTGAAGGGAAGTCGACCTGCCCCAGCTGGGGCCAGTGCCAGGCCATGCTGAGGCTGAGGCCTGTGGGTCCCCAGAATCCCCAGGATGTGGTATGGCTGAGAGTGTGCCTATCAGTGGGGTGGGGAGTGTGTGAACAACTCTGTCTCTGGGGAGGGCTTTGGGAAAGGAATAGCCTCCAAGCCATTCTGAACTGTTTGAGGTCCTTGCTATGGGTGAGCAAAGGTCTCCCCAGGCCAAAGAGTCCCCCGCTCTTGTCTGGCTGTCAAAAGTCCCCTGAAAGGAATTGGTCTCAGAATGACCCCCTGGGCCTGGGCTAGGCCAATCCTTTCAGTGGGCCTGAGAATCACCGCCTCCATGAGCTTAGGAAGGGTTAAGCTCCCACCTTCCAACCTATTTCTGGAAGCCCAGAGGGACTCTGGAGGTTTTCAGCATTTTCAAATATCTTAGCTCTTCAACGGGACTGGGTGATGGATTTGATTGGTGGTACAGATCTTCTGCCCTGTGACCTCTGACCAGTTGCTGAACCTCTCTGATCCTCCAGTTTCCTCATTTGTTAAATGAGGAGAATAACACCCAGCTGAGGGTTGCGAGGATTAAGTAGGATCGTGCATGCATAGCATCTGGACAGTGCCTGGCCCACAGGAAGAACCCAGGAAGCAGCAGCTGTTCTTACTATCACTGTGTTGTCACCCTGTCTCTCTGGAGAGCGTCACTACTCCTCATCAGAAAGTCCTCCCCTGAGCTGCCACTCTAATTCTTAGCATGGAAAGTTTACAGTGGGAATGACCCTGATAACCTGCAATTTACAGATGGAGAGGCCAGGGAAGAGAGTTGCCCAAGGTCACACAGGAGCCTGTGGCAGGGCATCAACCAGGTGGAATCTGCGCGCAACACTCTTCTCCTGCTCTCCCAAGGCTCTCATTTCCCACTCCCGCTCTTCTCGTTTGCAACCTTGTTAGCAAGAGCCCCAGACACCAAAAGGCTGTTTTCCTTCTGTCCAGTTCAGTGTTGATGCCTGTAGTCAGGAAATGGGGTGATGGGATGTCCTTTCTGACATCCTCCTGGGTCGGCGGGGAGCAGCGGGGGGGGGAGGGGGGGGAGGTTGGCGGCAACCCCACAGGGCTGGGCTTCCTGAAATATAGCTGCGGCAGCAGCTGCAGGAATTGGCATAACATTTAGCATTCGTTTTTAAAAAGTCAAATACTGAGAATGGGGTAAGAAGGGAGGAGAGACGGGGCAGATGCAAGGAAACTAACTTTTCCAGCAGAGAATGAATAGTTATTCTAGGGTGGATACATCAAAAAACAGAGGCATTAAACATACCACTTGCAGATAGGGAGAGAATTCACAAAAGGTAAAAATCACTTACTACTAAAGTGGTACCTCTGGGCAGTGATTCTGGAAGTGGGAGAATTTAACCTTTCATCTGATACTTTTCAGTACTATTTGAATTATTACCATTTGTATTATTATTTGCCATATATGTATGTTATGCCTACTAATGAAATAGTTAATGCTGAGCTCAGAAGCAGGCAGGTGTTAGTTGGGCAAAGATGCGATGTGGCCTTTTTTTTGTCTCTAGATTCCTTGGATATGACCCCCTCAAGAAGTCCTTGGTCAGGTTTAGGGGGAATTCTGTGTCAGTCGGACTTCGCTGGGCCCTTCCTCCCTACCCCCTCAAAATCAGTTAAGATTGGTTCCAGGAAAAGAAAAAGAAAAAGATTGGCTCTAAGACTGTTCAACCTAGAAAATTCAGTTATCCATATGGAAGAGAAAGAACTCCTACCTCACACCACATACAAAAAAATCACTTTAGACTGGAGTGATGGATCGAGAACTTCAAAGTTAACATGAAGCCCTTTAGAAAAAATCCGATATCTTAATTTGTTACAATTAAGAACTTCTCATCAAAAGATACGTTGAATAAAGTGAAAAGATAAGGCTACAACCTGGGAGAAGAGAAATTATTTTATATAACCAAAGGATTAGTAGTAAGAATATATAAGAAAAAATAGAGAATTCCTACAAATCAGTTAACAAAAAACATAAACAATACAAGAGAAAAATGAACCAAAGATATGAATAGGCATTTTACTGAAGGGAAAATATAAATGGCTAATAAACATGTGAGGGCATACCTAACCTCATTAGCATTCAGGAAAAGCAATAAGCACCATAATAAATACCACTGTATGTCCATTTTGCTGACAAAGTTTTCAAAGTTTGACAATACAAAGGTAGAAGGGGATGTGGACCATAACATATCTTAGGCAGTTACTGGGGATATAAATTGGCACAACCCCCTCAGAAAACAATTTGACAGGGGCGCCTGGGTGGCTCAGTCGGTTAAGCGTCCCACTTCATCTCAGGTCATGATCTCACAGTTTGTGGGTTCGAGCTCCATGTCAGGCTCTATGCTGACAGCTCAGAGCCTGAAGCCCACTTCAGATTCTGTGTCTCCCTCTCTCTCTGCCCCTTCTCCACTCATGCTCTATTTCTCTCAAAACTAAATAAACTTAAAAAAAAAAAAAAGAAAACCTGACATTTCTTAAAAGGCTAAATATACTTCTACCCAATAGTAGATTGAATTATCATTCCCATTTTACAGAAGAGGAAACTCAGGCACAGAACGGTTAAGTGAGTTGGCCAAGGTTATAGCTAGTAAGTAACAGAGCTGGGGCTTGAATCAGACTGGCTCTAAGGAAGGAGAAAGGACACTGATGAAACATTCCCAGACACTGGGCAACCGCTGGCTGGGCCCGAGGTTGTCTGTGACCCCAGAGGAGAACGCTAAATGAAATTTCTGAAAGCAACACAAATGTAGACATGTGATCATAGCCTCACAGGGAGGAAGGGGCCTTCCTGAGCTTCTGGCCCTGCTGCAATGGAGTTCTGGAATAGTAATCACAGGTGCACCGCCTTCCCTGCCTCCACTTGGCCAGTGTGCACAGTGGATGTGAGTATAAGATGGGAAGGCGCTGCTCTCTCGCAGGAATCAGCCCAACAAGGAGACAGACATGTAGGAAGCCTAGACAAGGGCTGTGTTGGGTGGGAGCATTGGCCCTGCAAACACTGGGAGGCAGGGTGGGTGCGCACCTTTCCCTGCAAGTCACCTGACTTGGGAACCCATAAATGCTCAGAAGATTCTGCTGACTTGAGGATTATCACAGGCCTTGTATAGGAAATCTAGGTCCAGAGATGACCAGCAACCTACCCACAGGCACACAGCTTGGGTGTGGCTTAGCAGGGTCTGCCATCCAGGCCTTCTGGGGCTAAACCCTGCAAGATTCCTAGCAGGTCACACTCCAAGCACCCAAGCCAACAACTGGTTTGAAAATGCCTTCCTGTGAGCCAACAGCTCCGCACCTCCCAGGCTTTCCTCCTCAGAAACAGATGTTTCATTATTCCATTGTCTCTCCCCTCAACAATGGTTGAGACAGGGTGGGTGAATCACATCTAAAGCAGAAGCAAGTCTCTATCAACCCCAGTATCTACTCCGTCAATTTCCTGTTTTGGGTTGGGGGTGGTAGTGGTCATTCTTTGGGAGTTTTCAAACTCCTACCCATATTCAAGACCAGACTCTGCCTACATGTGTGGAGATATGATTTCAGGGCTGGGTAGGAATATGTGGTAGGGCCCTCTGGTTAGATGGATCTCCCCACCAACCACCACCCACCTGAAACACCATCCATTGTGTCATTTCTTCAGAAAGGCCCTGCTAATTGAACTTGTCAGCCATGAGTCCCATATTATAGCCATAAAAGTGCTTTATAGTTTATAAAGTGATTTCACATCTAAAAATGTTTTTGATTCTCATAACAGCTATGAATTTAAACATGGGTAACAATTTAAACTTGTCCATGCAATAGATGAGGACACTGAACAAGAATCCAAGAGGCAGTGGACTTCGTAGTTAATCAGATCCAATACTTGAATACAGATCTTTAATTACAAATTCCACGTACCTCAGGTAACTGGGAGTTGTTCTGGAGAGCAGGGGCTGAAGGGACACAAAACAACTGTTTTTTATTTTTCGTTTGAGCAGGTGGGTTTTGATAAGAAAGCAGAAAGGAAAGGATGAGGGGAAAATGTTCAGGAGCAAGCAAGGATGGTGGTGGACCTGGGTCACATGGATGGGCACAAGTCCCCAGGTCACTGACAATGTGGGCATGGGGAAGAGTGTCCCAGCGGTGGGTAGGAGGCTGCAAAGGAGTGGGGGATGAGCTCTGGGGAGTCAGAGCCTTGAGTTCTGGCTGAGCCACTTCCTGAGGCCTGAGGGGCCGGAGTGGATCTCTTCTCTAGGCTTCTGTTTGTTCCCTGGGCTCTGCGGGCCTCCCAGCTTGCCGCCAATGTCTGTGGCCTGATTCCCAGCCAAGTGTCTTGTGAGCCTGTCAGCGCTGACCTAGTCACACTGGCTCGTGACTGTGCTCCTCCTGCACTCGAATGAGTCAAGAGGGGAAACAGGCGCCTAAAGGCTTCCGGGGGATTCCCGTGATGCAGGCAGCTCTGGGCCCTGGGTGCAGAAGGCCTTGAGAGGCCTCAGAGTCCCCGGGAGGCTGGAGGTTCCCAGGGCTGGGCTGTGAAGCCACCCTTCTCCCTGGGTTGAGGGCAAGTCAAAATAACCCCAGACTTAACTCAATTCCTCTCCAGCTGACTGGTATCAGTGTGAGAAGGGACACATAAGCCACTCTGGTGGAGGAAGGTCTGGCTCAGGGCTGAGCAGTCTGTGGGCATCTGGGGCACAGTGCTTCAATGTAGCCCTAGGAGTCCATTTTCCCCAGAAGAATGCTGAGTGGAGTAACCACAGTAGATGCCTGAGGAGACTCTCAGTTATTGAAATCTACTATCTGCCAGGCACTTTGTTTGTAAATTTAATCAGATTTTTAAGAACTATGATATAGGGACGTCTGGGTGGCTCAGCCGGTTAAGCGTCCAACTTTGGCTCAGTCATGAACTCACAGTTTGTGAGTTCAAGCCCTGCATTGGGCTCTCTGGTCAGCACAGAGCCTGCTTCAGATTCTCTGTCCCCCTCTCCCTACCCCTCCCCCACTCATTCCCTCTTTCTCTCTCTCTCTAAATACAAATAAACAAACTTAAAAAAAAAAAAAAACTATGATACAATTACATATACATGCTATGAAATAAAAGCTAGAACCAGACCAGGAGTTCTAGTCTAGGAGTTGGGGAGTTGGAGTCTCTGTGGGATCCTCAAAGATCTGAGAATAGAATTCAAGGACTCTAACAATTTGGAAGAAAAAAAAAATACATCTTTATTTTCACTGAACTCTACCTGAATTTTTTCTCTTCAATGATGTGGCAACAAACCACAGCACTGTAGGCAGGACCTGGGATGGTGTCACTGATAGAATTACTGATATTTTCAAATCACCATTACGGCTTTTTCAGATATTTCACAATATGGTTTACGCTCATCACTATTTCAAAATTATAGTAGTTATCAGACCTATTGCTAGATCTTGGTATTTCGTGCATCAATTAGGAAGCACTGGTTTTTTTTAATAAATTTTTGATAAATATATTTTAATATAGTTGTTTTCCTGTATGTTATGTTATTTTATTGTGTGCATTTAACATTATTCTGAGACAGGGTCTATAGGTTTTACCAGATGACAAAGGAGGCTATGGCACGTTCTCACACAAAGGGTACGACCCCCTGATGTAGGCCTGTCCTGCAATATTTAGGAGATACCCACATTTAAAAAGTGGATCCTGATTTTTTTTAAGATTATTTTCCAGTTATATTGGAAAGTTGAACACTGATATGGGTATTTTACTTAATCAAGTGAAATTCAACTCTCCACCATCACTGGACAGTGAGCAATCCACAGCTCTCCAGCTGAATGCTTCTAATCGTCCATTAGCCGAAAAATCTTTCCCCCAAACAGGCATTTACACTGTTGAACTTAACTGAAACAGCCTTGAGTCTTCTGTACATTTTTCTTCCTTTACATGTACACTCACCATAATTAGACAATGTCCTAAGAGGAATGGTTAAGGAACTGAAGGTCTTTTGGCTAGAAAACAGGCTGATAGTGGGAGAGCTAGTGGGGGAAGAGGACAAAGGAAGCTGTTTAGCTTTCACAAAGGGTCGTCCTCACATTCCTGCAGGTCCCTCTGGAAGCCTAGGAAGGGCGTGAGGTTTAAAATTCAGGACGGCCCTAATGTCCAGAAAGTCTCTGTTCTCTCCTTACAGCCCACTTGTTTCCCGCCCCCCCACCCCCACCCCCCGCCCCACTCCCGGGGCCCTGGGCCCTCCTGCTAGCTCCTCTCCCTCCTATCAAAATGTGCTCTGGGAGAAAAGTCCAGAGAGAGAGGGGCTGGCCAGGGCACTGCAGGACCCATCACCACTTTCCTGGGTCTTGGTTTCCTCTGTAAAATGGACATTATATCTGTTCTTGTTGGCATGGACTAAATGAGATGGTACGAAAACACTTATGATACTAAGGTCACAATGGTCATCAACTCACACTAAAGTAGAGAAAAGTGATAAAGCTTCAAGGGTGGCTTTTCCCAGTGAAAAAGCCCACCAGTGGCTGGGCTTTGTATTTAAACTGAGGATCAAGTGGGGTGCCTGGGTGGCTCAGTAGGTTAAGCGTCTGACTCTTGATTTTGGTTCAGGTCATGATCTCACGGTTCATGGATTCAAGACCCATATCGGACTCCGTGCTGGCAACGCAGAGCCTGCTTGCTTGGGATTCTCTGTCTCCCTCTCTCTCTGCCTCTCCCCTGCTCTCTCTCCCTCTCTCCAAAAAAACAAAAAACAAAAAACAAAAACACACCACTTTAAATTGGGGGTCAAGTCTAAGTTGAAGGACTGACTTCTTTTCCAATGGTGAGCTCTCCTTTCACAGGGATGGGGGAAACAGCAGAGGTTTAGAATCAGATTGAATCCTGGCTCTTTCTTGCCTTATGTCTGGCCTTGGGCAAGATAGCTCACTTCTCTGAAATACCATTATTCAGTGTTCCGATCCTGAGTGAGTGAATAGGTCATGAGTGATTAAGGCAGACTGGGCAGGTCCGAGGGCTAGAATGGTAAGGGGGCTTAAGGAGAAATGGAGCTCCTCCCCATACCCCACACCACAGCTTTCTACTGACAGGGAAGATGCTGTCCTGCTGCCCCGGGGGCTCTTCTATGTTAGCTTTGGAGCGAGACACTCGACCTCCTTGATGACCTGCCCCCAAGGGACTGACCCCCAGACTACAGGGTCAGCCAGGCAGGCCCTCGCTGGGCTCTGCATCCTCCCTCAGTCCCCTGGGTCCAGGAGGCCGGCCAGCTGCCAGGCTTGCTGTTCGGCCGTATGGAACTGGCTCCCTTGGGCAGGCCCCGAATGGAGGGCCCAGGAATGCAGTTGCCTCCTTAGAGAGGCCCAGAGCTTCCCTCTTGCCTGGATGGCTCCTCAGACAATGAGCAAAGCTGAAACTGATACACGGACAGAGGAGAGTAGGAACTGGGACTCAAAAACGAGGACCTAAAACTGAGGGAGGAAGGGACACCCACACCAGGCAGGCCAAGTGGAGAGCTTCAGCCTCTCCTCAGAGCTGACTGCAGGTGTTCTGTGGCTATATCTCATACTTCTGAGCCCCCACAGGCCTGCCCTTCTTCCTGCACAGCGCCTCCTTCCCCAGAAGCTGGGCCCATCCCCTTCCCCATCTCACATCTCCCTGGGAGTGGTGTTACCCAGGATGAACTGCCCCCTCCACATACACACACCTGATCCCAGGCCTGCATGGCCCAAAGGACTTGGGGGGGGGTGGGGAGGGTCACGCTCAGGAATCACTCAGGTATTTGCCAACTAGGGTGGCCAGGCAAAGACCCACAGGCCTCTGACCAGGTAGTTTCAAGCACTGTTTCTAAATCTCCAGCCATTCACTCATCATTTCCCAGATTTTTGCTACCTAAATTATTATCCATTTAATATTTTTCTTTGAATCAACTCCTTTTCAAAACTTAGTCTAGAGAAAGAAGAATAAAGTTGTAGGTATCATGCTCCCTGATTTAAATCTCTATTACAAAGCAATAGTAATTAGTACAGTATTGGCATAAAAACAGATCAATGGAACAGAATGGAGAGCCCAGAAATAAGCCCATGCATATACGGTCAATTAATTTTCAATAAAAGAGGCAAGAATATACAATGGGAAAAGGACAGTCTCTTTAATAAATGGTGTCAGGGAAACTGGACAACAGAATACAAAAGAATGAAACTGGGCTGTTATCTTATAGTACATACAAAAATTAACTCAAAGACTTGAATGTAAGACCTGAAACCATAAAACTCCTACAAGAAAACATAGGAGGTTGGGGCACCTGGGTGACTCAGTCAGTTAAGTGTCTGACTTTGGCTCAGGTTATGATCTCACGGTTTGTGGGTTCGAGCCCCACACTGGGCTCTGTGCTGACAGCTCAGAGCCTGGAGCCTGCTGCAGATTCTGCGTTTCCCTCTCTTTCTGCCCTATCCCAATCACGCTCTGTCTCTGTCTCTGTCTCTGTCTCTCTCTCTCAAAAATAAATAAACATTAAAAAAAGAAAAAAAGAAAACATAGGAGGCAAACCCCTTGACATAGGTCTTGGTGATGGTTTTTTGAATTTGACACTGAAAGTAACAAAAGGAAAAACAAACAGTTAGGACTACATCAAAATGAAAAGTTTCTGCACAGCAAAGGAAACCATCAACAAAAGAAAAAGACAACTTCCTGAATAGGAGAAAATATTTGTCAATCATTTATCTGATAAGGAATTAGTATCTAAAATATACAGGGGTGCCTGGGTGGCTCAGTTGGTTAAGCATCCAACTTCGGCTCAGGTATGGTCTCACAGTTGGTGAGTTTGAACCCACATTGGCAGGCTCTGTGCTGTCAGTGCAGAGCCTGCTTCAGATCCTCTGTCTCTCTCTCTCTCTGTCCCTCCCCTGTTCTTGTGCACAAGCTCTCTCTCTCTCAGAAAAGTAAACATTAAAAAAAAAGTAAATAAAATATATAAAGAACTCATACAACTCAGCAGCAAAAACACACAAACAATGTGATGGAAAAATGGGCAGAAGATCTGAACATATATATTTCCAAACAAGATGGCTGACAGGTACATGGAAAAGCTGCTCAACAGCACTAACCATCAGGGAAATGCAAATCAGAACCACAATGAGATACCACCTCACACCTATCAGAATGGTTAGTATCAAAAAGACAAGAAATAACAAGTGTTGATGAGGATGTGGAAAAAAGGGAACCTTTGTGCACTCTTGGTGGGAATGTAAATTGGTGCAACCACTATGGAAAACAGTAGGGTGGTTCCTCAAAAAATTGAAAATAGAACTACCCTATGATCCAGCAGTTCCACTTCTGGGTATTTATCTGAAGAAAATGAAAACACTAATTTGAGAAGATATCTGTACTCCCATATTCACTGCAGCATTATTTACAACAGCCAAGATGAAAACAACCTGAGTGTCCATTGATGTATGAATAAAGAAATTGGGGTGTATGTATGCAACAGAATATTATTCAGCCACAAAAAGGAATGAAGATCTGCTCATCTTGCTGCCATCTAAGACACACTTCTGTATGTAAGTCCCCTTAATAAACCATTGCTTGTCAAACTGGAAAAAAGGATGAGATCTTGCCATTTGTGACAACATGGATAGGTCTCAAGGGCATTATGCTAAGTGCAATAAGTCGGATAGAGAAAGATAAATACCATATGACTTCTCTTACATGTGAAATCTAAAAAAACAAAAACAAAAACAACCTCAAGCCCCAAGCTCATAGAAAGAGAACAGACTGGTGGTTGCCAGAAGTGGGGGTTAGAGGGTGGCAGAAATGGGTGAAGGGCATCAAAAGATAAACAAAACATTTTTTCAGCCTATTTCTAAGCAATAATATCTGTGAAATCTTGAGTTTGATGAGCTGATTTACCTTTACTGACTTGCATTTGGATCAATGTATTATTAAAAGAAAAAAAAAAACAGTTCACACACCTATCACCTAAACTCATCTAATGGACCATGTTTTGAAATTCATCTTGTGGTCCATGTTTTGGGAAGTCATTTAGTGGAAAGAACAAAGATTTTGGCGTTGTACCACATAGGTCCTACAATAGCTGACCCTTGAACAGTATGGGTTTGAACTGTGCAGGTCTGCTTATATGCAGATTTTTTGTTTTACACAGTACAGTACTGTAAATGTATTTTCTCTCTTTTTTTAATTTTAAAAAATTATTTGTTTATTTATTTATTTATTTTGAGAGACAGAGACAGTGTGAGTGGAGAAGAGGCAGAGAGGGAGGAGGAAGAGAAAGACAGAATCCTAAGCAGGCTGCATGCTGCCAGCACAGAGCCCGATGCGAGGCTCAAATACACTAACTGTGAGTTCATGACCTGAGCCAAAATCAAGAGTCAGATACTTAACTGACTGAGCCACCCAGGTGCCCGTCTTATGATTTTCTTAATAACATTTTATTTTCTCTAGCTTACTTTATTGTAAGACTGCAGTATATAATATGTATAATATACAAAATACATCTTAATAAAAAAAACCTAAACAAACAAAAAAGCACCAAAATACATGTTAATCAACTGTTAATCAACTTATCAGTAAGGCTTTAGGTCAACAGTACACTATCAGTAGTTAAGTTTTGGGAGAATCAAAAGTTATACTTGCATTTTCAACTGTGCGGGGATGGTCAGCACCCTTAACCCCTGAGTTATTCAAGGATCAACTGTACTTTCTGGCTGTGTGACCTTGGGAAACTCACTTAACCTCTCTGAGCTTCAGTTTCCTCATCTAAAAATAGGGATTCTCTCTTCTACAGCTGTCATAGGCATAGGTGTGAGTCCTGAACATGGGGCCTGGCCAAAGTAGATTTCTTCCTCCTTCTGAAACCTTGCCCCCTTCCCTGCAAGATAACTTAAGCAGGAAACCTGGTCTCTCCAGCCATCTTCCTAACCACAAGGAGCTACTGCATTCCAGTGTATCCTACTTTAAAAACACATCTGGGAGGAGGTGTTACTTTGGCACCTGTCCAAGTCTATAAATCCTAGGTACAGAAGTGCTTCCTGGCATCTACTCCAAGTCTCTGTGCTGCAATGTCAACTCCTTTTCTTGTGCTCTACCCTCAGTAGAAATGAGAATTAGTTAGGGAGACTTCTTCATGGAGGGGTGGCCTGATGGTGTACAAAAGCCTGTGGGATTTTGCCTGTGGCAATTCTGGCATTGCCACCATCTCAACTGTGTGTCTTTGGCAAGTCACTGGTCCTCTTTGTTATATGGGTATTCTCATCTGTTAAACGAGGGGGCCAGCTTTGACTGTGAAACCAGACTCTGCCCCACGTATTTTCGCCCACTGTAGACAGGGTGGGTGGAAGGGGCAGGGACTCTTGCCTTTTCCTATTGAGGAACTAACTTGTTTCTCTTCTGGTTGAGGATGTGGGAACTGGGAGGGAGCAGGGCATGGTGGGGATGGGGGCGAAGAGGAAGTTACTGATGAGGGTGAGAGACTGGCTGCCACCAACTCCTTCCCGGTGGAAACTTCCTTCCTGTCCCCTCCCCTATAAAACCACAAGGAAGAGTCTAGGTGTTTCCAAGGATGGCCTGAGAAGGGTTAGATCAACAGAATGAGGGACACACTCCGTGGGATATCTGGATTGTGAGTGGTGTCTCCCTCTGAAGAGTATACTCTGGATACCAATCTGGGTCTCCAAAACTGAGGGAGTAGGAGGGTTCAGAGATCACCCAGTCTAATCCCCCATCCTTTTACAGAAAGGGAAACTGAGGCCCAGAGAGGTACAGTGACTTGTTTAGGGTCATGCAATGACTTGGCAGCAGAATAGGTAAGAACCTAGGACTCCTGCCCTCTGCTCCCATCCTCCTGCATTGCCTTCCCACCTCTCTTCCCCCAACTCTGATGACACTTCTAGGGAGATGTGGGGCTTCTATAAAAATGTTCTAATTGATACTCAACAGGAAGTGTGGGCTTTTTTGCTCTGAGTTGACAACCACAGCAATTACACACATACGCACAAACAAGCACACGTGCCCCCACATAGACACACTCACACACACCCCCAAATCTGTACACAGCTGTGTGTACACAAAGCCACTTGCTTATACTCATCAGCATTTAGGTGCACAGATGGGACACACCTATGCACTTCCTCCTGGGTGCCATGAGACACCAAACTAGAGGCTCCCAGCTTGTCCCCTCTGACCTGCCTCATGCTTCCATAGTGGAAAGTGGATTTGAAAGGCAGAGAGCTGAGACATGGAGATCAGGACAGCTTCAGCAGGTAGCAAAGGCCCCCATGCCCCAGTCTTGGGCCTAGAGGGGCTGCTCATAGTTCACAGGGCAGACTGACGGGGAAACCACCAATTTGTCACAGGGTTCCCAACAAGGCTGAAGAAATGGGGCATTGGAGGAGAGCCTGGGTGGCTCAGTCAGTTAAGCTTCCAACTTGATTTCAGCTCAGGTCATGATCTCACGGTCCATGGGTTTGAGTGCTGTGTCTGGCTCTGCACTGACAGTGCAGAGTCTGCTTGGGATTCTTTCTCTCCCTTGCTCTCCCCACCCCCCCTCATTCACAGGCATGTTAGCATGTGCTGTCTCTCAAAATAAATAAATAGACTTAAAAAAAAATTAATGGAGCATTGGAAAGGTTAACTGACTTGCCCACAATGGCTCAGCATGCAAATGCAAAGCCTAGATTTGAACCTGGGTTTCTCTGACCAAGAGCCCAAGTTCTTGGTCCCACAACCAAACTTTTGTCATAACAAAGTACCTGGTTCAGGCAGTAGCAAACTTGTGTACCTATAAAATACCACAGAACTTCTCAACAACAAAATAAAGGAATCAATAATAGTACTGGGAGTCTAGGTAGGGTTGAGGGAAGCTTCATGGATGAGTTGGCATTTGAAACTAGTTTAAGGATTTGGAGGTGTCTGGGTGGCTCAGCCAGTTAAGCAACTTACTCTTGGTTTTGGCTCAGGTCATGATCTCACAGTTCAGAGGTTGTGGTTTAAGCTCTGCATTGGGCTCTGCACTGGCAGTGCAGAGAGCCTCCTCAGTATTTTCTCTCCCTTTCTTTGTCCCTTCCCCCCTCGTGTTCTCTCTCTCTCTCTCAAAATAAATAAATATTTTAAAAAAATTTTTAAAAAAAGAACGAATGAAACTAGAAGAGTAGAAGGGATAGGGAAGGGCATTTCTAGCAGAGGGAAAGCACAAGCAAAGGCAGTGCAAGAAAGTGTGAGGGGCAGGGCACAGAGGCAATGGAGTATGGGAGACTGGACAAACAGGTGTGGAGCCAGAACTCTGGGACAGGGCTGGAGGACTGACATGCATAGTCATGGGGGTTTTAAGGGCCTTGGGTGCCAGGCATGGCATTTGTGAGTGAGAATATCCTGGCAAATACTTAAGGAAAGGTGGGACTCCATTAGTCCTGTGTCCCAGAGGTTCACCCTGACTCCAGGAAGAAGGATGGTAGTGAGTGGATGCAAAGACACAAAGCTGAGGCAGGGAGACCTAGGAGCTGTTACAGGTGTTCAGGCAGAGGTCATGGGGCTAGAACTAGGCAGGGATCAGTAGGATGGAGAGGAGGGTGGGTGGGAGAAAAGAGATAGCATGAGAACAGACAGGGGCTCTCCAGGGATTCAGGCAGGGATGATTATGCAGCCACAAGGTGGAGTCTTCTGAGACCACCCAGTGCCCACATCCACCCCAGCTCAGGCCACTGGGCTCAGGCTGGAAGGCCTCAGAGAAAGTCTCAACATCACCCTAGACCCCCTGCCATTTCTAGGTTCTACCCACCAACTCACTTCCTCTGGGGGGAAGCAGCAGGGATCCCCACCTACAGGCAGGGCAGGATTTTCTCCTTTCTCCACTAGCTCTAATGTTCAATCTCTCCACAGAGCTGGAAGGACAATACTACCTGCCACCATTGGGCACAGACATTGGCTCCACCAGCAGTGAATGAGAGACTCTGTCCCTATGAATGGTTGTTGGTGCCTCTGGAAGCCAGATGGGGCTCCTATTGTCCTTAACTGACTGCCACGATGAATCAGTACAGTTACTGCCTCAACACAGAGTCTGGGGTGGTTGTACTAATCGGTCAAAGTTGGTCACATGCCCAGCCTCAAGCTGCATGGGAGGCTGGGAAATGGAGTATCTGGCATACTTAGTCTCAGTAGTGGAAGTTGGGCTCTTCTTCATGAGTGAAGAATAACCCCACACATAGGAAGGGATTTCAGGTGCTGGGTGGCCAACACAAACGACAAATGTCCAATATGCTACCTTATGGGGATGCTGGTGAGAATTAAAGTAATATTCCATGTAAAAGTGTTTTGTAAAGCATCTGGTGTAAAGAACATGCTCAGGGGTGCCTGGATGGCTCAGTCGGTTAATCTTCTGACTCTCAATTTTGACTCAGGTCATGATGTCACAATGAGATTGAGCCCCAGGTAGGGCTCCATGCTGACAGTGCAGAGCCTGCTTGGGATTCTCTCTCTCCCTTTCTCTGCCCCTCCCCTGCTTGTGCTCAAGCACATGTGAGCACATAGGTGCACTCACTCTCTCTTCCAAAATAAATAAACTTAAAAAACAAAACCATCCCCAATAAAAGTTAACTCTCATTCCATTTAACTGTAGAGCTCAATGGAGGCAGGAAGTGGACTTTTTGCTCCCTGCTATATCTCTAGTGTCCAGTGTGATGGCTGGTACATAGTAGGAGCTTGATAAGTGTTTGTTGCATGAATGTCTTGCTCTTTAAATCTGCGCTCTGTCCAACCTTTCTGTCTTCCCCTGTCTCTTTTTTGCCTTGGATGCGACCACAGCATTTTCCAAGGAGGAAATACATGCTAGAGGAGAAAGAACATCGTAGGAGGAGTCAGGTACCCACACCTCAGCTCCACAACCAGCTCACTGTGTGATCTTGGGCAAGACCTCACCTCTCCTGGTCTGGGTTTTGAATCTGCAAAATGGGTACAATAACTTCTGCTGCTCTGCCCTGTATCTCTGGCGTAAAGGACAAATAGGAACCTGTGAGAAGCTGATTGTAAAGCAGCAAAAAGTCTTCTGCACCAAGGCAGGAGAGGAAACAGCTGCTGAAGCCATTCGCGGAGAAGTGTTAGGACTCCACCCCAGAGGATCCACTTTTAAAGAGGGGCTGAGGGAGAATACAGTGGAGAAATGGCCTTCCTCTTTGCTAAGTAGAAAGGCCTGGTGATCATGTAGCGTCTGTGAACTGAAGCTATTTTTAGGTAGCACAACTGCGATTATAACATGTCCTCTTCCTGAAGGGGAAGGGTGGGGAGTAGACGTGAGTCATCAGTGGGGTGGCAGGCTGCACAGGCTGCTACAGGGCTGCCCATGAAAATCAGACCTATCTCCCCAAAATTACTCCTTGCCTCTGCCTTCCTCAGAGAGAGGCTCCAAAAAGGGAAGTGGGGCGGGACACTCGCTCCAGCAAGGACTAGGTCAATCATTGGATTTGGAGCCTGTCAATCATTGTTGGTGTCCAATGAGCAGTGGGCTGGAAGCGTCCCGGGGTGGGAAGAGCAGGAATAAATGGATAGAAAGGATGCCTGATCCACCCTTCCTGCTCCCTGCAGGGTTGGCTGGCTGGAATTGAACGTTCAGCTAGGGGTTACTGGGCATGGACTGCATGCCCACCCTATGCTTAGGGGCTTCATGTGTCCCCTTTTATTGAAGTCTTCCAACACCGTCCCCCTTAGGAATAGGTGATTTGCCAACATTTCATAGGTAAGGGCACTGAGACCCGGGGGGAGTTGGGGGGGGGGGGGGAGGCACGATTGACGCAGCCCCACAGCACTCCTCACTGTGAGCCCTGGGTTGATGGAGCCAACAGGAAGGTTATTTTCTTTACTGGGACGACAGGGAAAGGCTTCCCAGAGAAGGTGACATTTGAGCTGGCCTCTAAACAATGAATGGGATTTAGCTCCCTTGTGAGGCAGGGAGAGGGGAGAAGGCAGGGCATGTGACACAGAAGGGATAGAGCATGGCAAAGACATGGAGGTGTGACAATGCTTGGCTTGTTTGGGGGTGTCAGGTGACTCAAGGTCGCTGGTGAACAGAAGGAGTGGTAGGGCAGAGGGTGGGGCTTGCATGCCAGGCTAAAGAGTTTGGGCCTTTTGGGGTTCCTGCAGAGCTGCACAGTCCCTAGGCATACTGCCGGAAGTGTGGTCATGCAAAGAGGGGGTGGGTTAGCCCACAGCGGAGGAAGGATAGGGGGTGGCCTGTCAGGCCCAAAGGAAACCAGGTAGGTTTCCTGCTCTGGAGCATGAGCTCAGACAGTGGCCAGGCCTGGTGGTCCTGCTGTGCTCCACAGGCCCAGCCTGAATCAGGGCTCTAGGGCTTGGCTCCTTGAGACCTGCAGGGCCCTTCTCCTCTACTCTCTGAGCACCTTCTCTGTGCCAGCACGGCTGCATGGGGTATTCCCTTTATTCCACACACTTTCAAGGTGAGTATTAACACCCCCACTTCATTGGGGGAGGGGGCTGAGGTTTAGAGACGTTAGGGGACCTGCCCAGGTCACACAGCCTCTCTGGGTGACTTCATGGGGCTCCTACCATCATTCCACTTCCTTCCTTCAGGGTGAAAGGGACCCTGCCACTGAATTCAACTGTAACTTATTTGCTTCCCAGGCAGCCTCAGCACAAACTCAAGATGTTAAATCCAGAGGGCCCTTTAGTGATCATTTTGTCCACTACATATATTACAGATGTGGAAACTGAGGCCTAGAAAGGAAGAGACTTGTTTTGGGGTGGTGCGAATTGCCCTGGAGGTGATTGGCCAGTCCATTTTGAACCAGTCTCTAACTGGAACTCTAGCCCAGCTGAGAAGTTGAGGAGTGAGGGACAAGTAGGTTAGAATGCAAGGACTTGGAGCTGGGAGGAGGTATGTGGGGGACAGGGGACAGCCTGGGGCTTCTGGGGGAATCAGAGCCCAAATCCACTTGGCCCCTTCATCTCACTTGAAACACCTCAGACAATTCAGGAAAAAAAATGCCTCTTCTCAGGACACTTTGATCTTCCTGAAAAGTATGCTAATAATGCAAACTTTGGTGGCATTGAAGGGACTGCGCCCCCTAGAGTTGTACAGTGCACAATTTGCACAACCGTGAGCAGCCTTGAAAATGGAGTGAGGTCTCTGGTAATTCTCTTCACTTCCCTATCCCCTCCCCTCTTTTCTTTACCCTTCCCTACAGAGCCAGGGACCAGGGGGCCATTTCTGACCAGGAAGGGGGAGGGGAAGGAAGGGCAGAGACAGAGGAGGAGGAAGGACAGTGTGAGGGGCAGCAGAGGGAAGGGGCAGGATTTGTTTCAACTTTCAAAAACTGAAACCAAAAGTCCTGACAGGAGTCCATGTGAAAGGCAGGTCTGCAGCAAAATGCTAAGGTTGCAAAGCTGTGCAGAGAGAACAAAGCCATTGTAGCTGGGCAGCAGGTCCAGTCAGAGACACTCTAGGTGCAACCTTTTGATGCCTATGCCAGGCCTTGCCCCTCATCCTGACAAGAATTGTGCAAGGCAAGAGTCTGTTTTCTCTGAAGATTCAAACAGCCCCACCAGACATCACAGTGCCCAGCACTGGGGTTAGGATCATTGCTTGAGTGGGGAGTGGGTGCTTACCCAAGCCAATGAGTCACTTAATGACCCCAGAGTGGGTGACCCTCAGCTTTGGCTGCTGTTAGAGTCTGTGTGGACATACACACACCCATGAAGCTGAGACAGGTGTCATCTGTGTGGCTGGCCCTATTTCTCCAAGTTAAGCTGAGGACATGTGAAGTAACATAGATTTTTGTTGTGAGAGGTCATTTAGGTGCCACCATATTGAATTCTTTGGGGGCACTTGAAGCTTTATCCAATAATGGATTAGAATGGTTAAAACTTGGACTGTCTTAAAAAATTCAGATTGTGTGGTCACCATTTCTTGTGACCCGTATGATTCAATGAGCCAACTGTGTCCTCTCCCTGGAGGTTTCCTGGATCTTCTATGTAGGGAAGGATGCTGCTCCTGGAGGTCTGTGGCTCCCAGCTCCAGACTGAGCAGCCCTTTGTGAGCTGAGACTGTTTAATTCATCTTTGTATCTCCCATGATGACAGGTGTCTTCCCTCCCTTAGGGGATTCTCAGAGTGTAAGCTTCTAGCTTCTCCATTTGCCTCCTCGTGCTCCTCGTGGGCTGACACTCACCCTGTGCTGGCCTCAAAGACACAGGGAAGAAGGGGACAAATACATGGGTGGGGATAGACTGATGGATCAGGGCACAGAGGAAACTGGTTCCACCATTTCCCAGCCTTGTGGCCTTGTATAAGTTCTATCCTCTCTGAGCCTCAGTTTCTTCATCTGGAGACAGGGATGATATTTAAAAAAATTTTTTTTAATGTTTATTTATTTTTGAGAAAGAGAGAGAGAACACAAGCAGGGGATGGGCACAGAGAGAGGGAGACACATAGTCCGAGGCAGGCTCAAGGCTCTGATCTGTCAGTACAGAGCCTGATGCGGGGCTCAAACTCATGAACAGCAAGATCATGACCTGAGCTGAAGTCAGATGCTCAACTGACTGAGCCACCCAGGCACCCCATGAGATGAGGATGATTTAAATAGCTGACTTTTACCAAGTACGTACTGTGGGTCAAGCACTGTGTGAAGCGTATTGCATTCAGTGACTCATTCAGAAAGTGCTTATGAGGGTCTCCAATGCGGGAGGGCCACCAGGAGGTCAGCTGAGGAAATGGAGGCTTGGAGAGTTAGGTGACTGTTCAAGCTCATATGCAGATGAGTGACAGAGTATGTACCCCGGAACCCGCTCTTATAACCAGCCCTCTGTGGTGGATGGACGCCAGCGGACTTGGGTGGATAGCCTGAGGAGAGCTCGGCATGCAGCTGGCTCAGCGGAAGTCTATATGGTGGTTCTATTATCAATGGACGCCAGGCCTAGCTGGCCCAGAAGGCACTGAGCTGGTATCCAGTGGCTGGGCAGTAAGAGCTTCACCAAGTGACCCCACAGGATGCTGTGGGAGGAGGCCCTCCAAACCGGAATTCTGAAAGACCATGTCCAGCAGGAGGGGCCAAGCATCACAATGTCCCTGAGGAAGGGCTGGGCCAGCCGTGGGCAGGCTCTTCACTTGTGGCCTCAGATGGCCCCACAGAGACCTGGAGCCTGAAAAGAAGCCAGCCGAGAGAGTGATGGAAGAAGAAGCAGGTCATATTGGGTCTGGCTGACCCATAGGGCTCAGGCTGAAGAGTGTGGATCTGGGAGTACCCCATAAAGCAGGTCACTGAAGCGGCAACAGTCAACTCACTGGGACTGCCTCTTGGGATCTGGCTTAGCCTCTGTTCCCAGTGCCCCAGGGGCAGAATCCACTCCTAACACTGGACCAAGGACTGGCAGAGAGATGGTCCCAAGCAGAGGGCACTGCAACTTGTTCAAGGATCCCTCCTGGCAGCAGCTGGCAGGCCTCTCAGAGAAGAGATAGGTCTGTGGTACCCGGAGGGATGGGACGTGAAGGCCAGGCTGGGTGGATGCAGGGAAGCCACAAGAAGCCTAGCAGTCCTGCTAAATCCAACAGGCCAGAAACCTTGAAGCATCCTTGCCTCCTTTCTCTAGCAGCCCACATCCAACCCATTAGCAAATCCTGGGGGCTCATTCCTTCCCTGCTGCCATCCGAGCCACCAGGGATACTGCAAAGGCCTCCTCACTGGCCTCCCTGTTTCCACCCTTGAACTCTCACAGTTGCTTCTCCGTATGCAGCCAGAACGATAGTGTTAAAGATCAGTCTCTCCTCAGTCAGGGCCCTGCCTCCCAACACACACCTCTTTGATACCATGTTATACTCCTCCCCCTTTCCCTCTGCTCCAGCCACCCTGGCTTCTTGCTTTTCTTCAAAACGTTCAGACTTGCCTTCCCCTCTCCAGGCCTTTGCCCTGATATTTCCCCCTGCCCAGAACACTCTTTCCTTAGGTACCTACATGGCAGACCACCTTCCTGCCTTCCAGCCTGCTCAAATGCCACTGTATTTTCCAGTGTTCTAGCAGAATACAGAACTCAGATTAGGATTATTCGATGAATATTCACAAAGATGTGGATGTAAGGAAGCCCCAAGGGAGAGTGTAATGCCCAGGCCCAGAAGCATGGGATACCTTTACTACTCCCAGGCTTGAGGGAGAGGGAAGGAAATGGCTGCTGAAAATAGGAAGGAGAGCACTGTGGGAGAGGGCCACCTGACAGGAGCTGAGACTATGCAGGGAGGGAGCCAGGGGAGTGAGCACTTTCGTCATCTTCTTGGCTTTCCTGCATGGGTTCCCCACTGGTGGACCAGGCTGGAGGGCAAATGGATGTTCCCCAGCAATACTGACTGCCTTCTCTGCTGCTCCCACCCCAAACCCCAAGGCCTTTTACCTTGCCCTATTTTCTTCCGTGGCTTCTATCTCCTAACATTTTATATATCACCATAGTTATTTTAGGTCTGTAAACTCCACAAGGGCAGGGATTTTGGTCTACTGCATCCCAAGAACATGGACTGGCACATCCCAAGCACTCATCAAATGATCCCTGAATAAATGAGTGCCCACTCAGGCTCCCTGGGTGCCTCTGGGAAAGCCTTTGGGCCCCTGCCTCGGTAAGGAGGGGGTGGATGCTGCTGTCCGAGGCTCAGGGACTGGAGAGAAGACAGCGGAGCCCAGCAGGGTTGGGAAGGCAAGCCTGAAAGCCTGTGCTCAGAGCAGCCACGTGTACCTGTGGTTCCCAGAGCAGATCCCTGCCTCTCCCCAAGGCTGTGATGTGGAGACCAGTAGGATTGTCCTTGGCAAATGCCTTACTACTTGGTTTCTTGAACAAGGCGCCCCTCTGTGAAATCTCCTACCTCATGAATCAGCTCTTTGAGGAAACATCTGGCCCCTCTCCTTGGCCTCTAAGGAATGTTTCCTTTAAGGAGGCCTGAACTCACCATGCATGGAGGTCCAGAGTTGTAGTGTGGGGTTCTATTCTAGGCCTCCCTTGGCCAAGCCTTGGGTTCCCAGGGATAGGCCTGTGCAGGGCCTGCCTGACCCCAGGGCTGCCTTTACTGGGCTCTTGGGCACCCTCCCTCAAGGTGCCCAGGGTACTGGGGCATTCCTGAGATGGCACTCTCACTCTCTCAATACGCCTCAATGTCCTACAGAAGAGAAGACTCAAAACAAGGTGACAATCAGCCCTGCCCTCCAATTCTAAAGTTGTGCATTTTCTCTAATGGGTTTATCAACTGAAAGTAATTTCAATCCAAATACCAATAAGATGGGGGAGGGAGCCTCAGAAAATGATATTAATCTTCCTCTGGAAAAATAAACATTTGAAATGAGCAGAAAAATTCTGAAAAAGGAAAGGAACACACCACACAAAACCCAGAAGTGTTAAAGTAAGACTGACCATTTGAACATGTAACTAATTAAACCAAATGGAGAAAATTATCAAAAAACAAAGTCAAAAGGCTACACACTGGGGAAAACTATTTGTAACATAATGTCAGCTAAAGAGCTAGTTTCCTCAGTATACACATTTTAGATATTAACATGAAAAAAAGAGTACCCAAATTTTAAAATGGGCAATTTACAAGGAAAGAAACGCTTCAGATGAACAGTAAATACATGAAAAGATGCTCACCTTCACTCATAATCAAAGAAACACATAACAAAATAACAGTGAAATGCCATTTTCCACTGCCAGATTAGCACCAGTGAAATGTTATACGATGTATAGTGTTGGTGAGGGGATGGGGAAAGACAGACCCAAACACTGTGGGAATGTAAATTGACCAGCATTTGGGAGGGCAATTTGGGAATAGCTACCATGGTGGAGTAAAGATGGGCACAAATTCTTTGACACTTCGTCCATAGAGAGATGGGGTTGATGTTCCCTTCCCTTGAATTGGGCTGGTCTGTAAGTTCTCTGACCAACAAAATCTAGCAAAAGTGATACCGTTCTAGTTTGAAGCATATCCCTTAATTTGCCCAGCAGGTTCCACTTCCCGCCTCTTACCTGAACTGCAATTACCTGACATCACCATGCTGTGAGAAGCCCAAACCATGTGGGGGAGCCCCGGAGGGTATGACATCACTTGGAGAGAGAGGTCAAGAAGTACTGAGACCTTGTCCTGTGAGTGATGAAGCCAGCCTGGCACAGAAGCAAAGATAAACCATCTTGCTGAGCCCTTCCTGAATTCCTCACCTACAAAATTATGAATAAAATAAAATGGTGGTAAGCATTGAGTTTGGGAGTGGTTTATCATACAGCAATAGGTGTCTAGAGTAGCTATCCAAATTTAAATTTACCCTTTAACCCAGCAATTTCACTTCTGTGAATCTAATCTACCAAACTGTTTGCATAAGTGCACAAAAACACCTGATCAAAGACGTTCACTGCAACAATGTTTGTGATAGCACAAGACTGGAAACAATCAATCTGTCCTCATTAGGGGAAAGGCTAATACATCTAGTTAATGGTATACGCTGTACCCATGGAAAGCCTGAACCAAGAAAAAGCACCATTTGTGGCCCTATGAGCCTAGAGTGACATAACAGTAGTTAAAGGCATAGGTTCTGAAACTGTAAACACTGATTCTGCCATCTGTGATCTGTGACTTTGGGAAAATTGTTTAACCTATCTATCCCGTAATTTCTTTATCTGTAAATTGAGGATGATACTCATAGTGCCTATTTCAGAGGGCTGTGGCAGGAAAGAAATGTTTTGAAATGATAAGCCTGGTATGGATCGGTGCTATATGTACTTTGAAGATGCAAAGAGCTTGAATTTAAAGTGGGTCGGACCATGGGGGCACCTGGGTGGCTCAGTCGGTTGAGCGTCCGACTTCGGCTCAGGTCATGATCTCTCGGTCTGTGAGTTTGAGCCCTGCGTCAGGCTCTGTGCTGACAGCTCAGAGCCTGGAGCCCTATTCAGATTCTGTGTCTCCCTCTCTCTCTGCCCCTCCCCTGCTCATGCTCTGTCTCTGTCAAAAATAAATAAACATAAAAAAAAAAATGTTTTTAAGTGGGTTGGACCAGACTTTTAATGTCCTTAAGGGACCACAAAGCAAAGGATCTGCCAGATTGCCATCCTGAGATGGGCTAGGGAGATGTGACAACTTGAAGGCAGTGGTGGGAGAATGTTTTTAAAGAAAAGGACTCATACTATACTTCCTGTTCTGTTTCTTGCTGTCTCTTAGACATTCTTCCTACCTCAGCACTTATAGGCCCATTCATTTCTTTTTAACAACTGCTCAGTATTGCACTGTATGGCTGCATCTCCATTTACTTAACCGTCCTCTATTTTTTTCCAGATTTATTGAGAAATAACTGACATATCACTGTGTAAGTTTAAAGCACACAGTGTGATGGTTTGATTTACATATACTGTAAAATGACCACCAATCCCTATTAGTGGTCTCTTGGGTTGTTTCCAGTTCTTTCCTGCAGTTACAAATAATACTGCAGCAAATGCCCTTGCACATGTATCTTGGCCCTATCACTGTTATTATTTGTGTGAAGGTTCTGCAAAATGGAGTTATTGAGTGTAAAGTATATGTACACTTAAAAAAAATTCTGATAGCTCTTTTTCAAATTGTCTCAATATCTGGTCCCATCCTCCATCCCCACTGCATTTGTTTTCACAACTCTGATGCCTCTTTGTACTTTTTTTTTTTTTAATGAACTTTAGTATCATTTTGCAAAGTATTATCTGGCCTTGTTTTTGAATTAATGCAGAGATGAATCAGCCACCATGTCTGCCTTGAGAAATTCAGTCTGGCAGGGATGTGGGCAGGAAAAGCAGTATAGTGAGATGGTGGTAGCTGCAAAATAAACAGTCACCCCATCAAGGCTATAGGTCTGGTATGGAAGGCTGGACCATGTGCTCTGGGAGCCCCCAGGAAAGAGCGGCATTCAGGGTCTGAGGCAATCAGGTAGGCCTCTATGGAAGAGGTTTCCTGCCTAGACTTTGCACTGGTTACAGAGAATTATCTAGAACACTGACTCATTGAATGCTCACAGTAGCCCTTAGCATTATTATCTCCATCTTCCAGATAAGGAAACTGAGGCCTGGAGAATGAAGGTCTTGCCTAGCTCCAGCCTCTGAGCTCTTAACTTCCCTTTTCCTCTCTCTCATCACCGTGCTTCCACTATCATCCCACCAGCCCCAGCCTCTCCTGCCCCGACTCTGAGCCATGCTGGCAGGGCAGGCAGAGCCCTGGGTCTTTAGCACTGCTTCTGGACACTGCCTGTGGTTGGGTGACCTTCTGACAGAGGCTGAGACGCAGACCCCATGTGCCCAGGTGGCACCCTGCCCCACCCTGCCCCACCCTGCAGCCCAGGTCACGCCGCGCTGCCTCACATCCCAGCACGCAACACCGTATCATCCCAGCCCTCCTCCAGGGAAACACCTCTCAGAAATTGGGCCTTTAGAAGTTCTTCTGGGTGAAGCATTTGCTCCATGCTGCAGTGTTCTAAATGCCCATTACTCTGACAGGAGCCCATAGTCAATTGCCAAACTTTCTATTTGAATAGCGTTATTGTATCTTTTCGCTCAGGTTAATGAAGGCCTGAGGCTCTCTGAGAGGCCCTTAGTGAAGGGGTAAATCAGGGGACGGGGAATTAAACATGCAATTCCCCCTTCGGTCCTTACATCCCTGCAACTCTGCCCCCTTTCACCCGCCCCCAAGGACCTGCACCTCGATTCTGGGGAAAGCCTCAGAAAACAGAGCAGCAGACAGTAGGCGTGAAGGACCAGCTCCGAGAGACTCGGAGCTGGCGGGCGGGAACCCGCTTCTCCGCGTGGAGCATCCTCCTTGGCAGGCGGACCCAGCCAACCTCAGGTCAGACTACCGCCCCGTAATCCCCGGCAGCTCCCTCCTCACGCCACTCTGGCTTCTGTCACGCTCGTGCCCGTGGTGGGGGCCCACTAAGGTGCGCACACCTGAGGCAATGAAAGTATTCACCGCCGGCAGCTCTTGGCCGGCTCTGGTTCTCCCGCGTGTAGACCACAGGAACGGCAGTTGGACGAGCTGCGCAGCTGCAGAAGCGACGTGCGCGCCCTCTGCGTGCTTCCCACGTCTGGCTCCTCCGCCCCGGAGTACGTGACTGCGCTTGAGGTTTTCCTCCAAAACGCTTTCCTACCCCCGCGAGAGAGCGCCCCCTAGAGTCAGGGCGCCCCTGGGGACGCGACGGAAGAGACGTTCTTGGCCTCTCCTGGGGGCTACAGTGCCGTGTGGATCAACGAGTTAGCCTTGGGAGAGAGGCACGCCTGGATTCCAAGCTCAACTCCCCTGTTCTCAGTGTGTCCAGGGGCAAGTCATTAACCTCTCTGAACCTCACTTGCCTTGTCTGTAAAATGGAGCTTAGATTTACTAGTTCTTGCCTCACAGGATTGTCCGGATGATTCAGTGGGACGAGGTGGAGGGTAGAAAGCAGGGAGATAATAATTATCACGGTGATGAGTCACTCAGTATGTGCCGGGGACTGCTTTAGGCAGTTTGAAATGACCCTATAAAAAGTATTATACAAAGATGAAGAAATCGAGGGAAGAAATTGAGATGTAGTGATTTGCCCAAGGTCACACAGCTAGAGAGTGGCAGAGCTGGAACTAGCCTCAGGAAGACATGAGTACACAAGTGTTGGGAAGTGTGGGTGGGGTCCAAGGTTTGTAAGTTGAGGGGCTACCCAGGGCCCTGAAAAAGAAAACAGCCCTGCCTTCTTTTGGGTCCTTCATGCTTTCTTTTTCTAATGAATTATTCATCCCATCTTAGTATAATGCTTGCGTGGGCAGGGAACTAAAAGACCATCCAGTCCTATTTCCTTATGAAGAAATGGGGAGACTTTTCCAGGGTCACACGGATGGGCACTGCAGAACAGCACTGGAGCCCATTTCTAACCTTGTGCTGCCTCCCCCTACCCAGAGGGGAACCTCTGGGTAAGCAACACTCAAACTACCCACTCAGTACTGGCACCTCTCCAGGGGCTGCCCACTGGCCACTCCTGACCCTGCTTGGTCAGAACCTTCTGCCATCACCCTTCTCTTCTTTTCCCAGGCATTCCAGGCCTCTCTCCCCCAACAGGGCTGATGCTCTAAGCAGAGAGACCAGTGCAGCCTCTGGCTTCCACGTGCTGGCACATGACCAGTAAATATTTTGCCGTTGCGTATGTGTGTGCACGCACGAGTATCTTCTTTCTTTTGTTAGAATGGAGCTAGCTATGGTAGCTACACTTATGGTGAGCATAGCATAACTTATAAACTTGTCCAAGGGTGCCTGGGTGGCTCAGTTGGTTAAGCATCTGACTTTGGCTCAGATCATGATCTCGCAGTTTGTGAGTTTATGTCGGGCTCTGTGTTAACAGCTCAGAGCCTGGAAGCCTGCTTCGGATTCTGTGTCTCCCTTTCTCTCTGCCCCTCCCCCACTAGTTGTCGTTCTTTCTCTCTCTCAAAAATAAATAAACCTTAAAAAAATTCTTTTTAATTAAAAAAAATAAACTTGTCTAAACTTGCCGAATCATGATGGTGTTCATCTGAAACTAATGTAACACTGTGTGTCAGCTAAACTGTACTCAGAAAAAAGAAAGAAAGGAAAAGAGAAAGAGAAATAAAGGGGCTAGCATAATATACAGCAAGGGATTCCCAGTGTCATTTTGGGGTATATGAATTGTGGGTATAGTTTTCCTTGTTTAAAGCTGTACTTTAAATTTTCTTTGATAATGAACAAACGTTTCTTCATTAATAAGACAGGAAATAAAAATTGTTTTAAAATTCTTTTAAGGAAAAGGCCAACAATCATAAAGAAAATGAGCTAGAAATAAGAACAGATTGTTCTCGGGGTGCCTGGGTTGCTCAGTTGGTTGGGTGTCCTACTCTGTCTCAGGTCATGATCTCACAGTTTGTGGGTTTGAGCCCTGAGTCAGGCTCTGTGCTGACGGCTCAGGGCCTGGAGCCTGCTTCAGATACTGTGTCTTCCTCTCTGCTTCTCCCCTGCTCACACATTCTGTCTCTCTCTCAAAAATAAATAAATGTTAATTAAAAAAAAAAAAAAAGAACAGATTCTTCTCAGAAAAAAAATGAAAATAGTTCTTAAACATAGACAAGATAACCAACTTTGCTCAAAACACAAATTAAAATTACACGGAGTTACCATTTTTTACCTATCATATTGGCAAAAATCTGAGTTTGACAGCATGTTCTGTTGGGAAAGCTGTGAGGAAACAGGCACTCTCATACATTGCTGATAGAGTGCAAAATAGTACAGATTCCATGGAAGGGATTTGGCAATTGCTAGCAAAATCACATGTGCGTTTACCCTTTAACACAGCAACCCCGCTTCTAAGAATAGATCCCATAGATGCGCTGGTAAAAAAAAAAAAAATGTCAATGATACATGCATGAGGCTATTCATTATAACTATTGTAATAGCAAAAGATTGGAAATAGGGCACGTATCCATCAGCAGGGACTGGTTGACTAAGCCACACAATGAAGGACTCGGACTGCAAAAAGAATGAGGAAGATCGCGACATACCCCTGCAGACAGATCACCCTGGTGGGTTCTATGAATAAAGCAATGTGGGTGTCCACAGTAGGCAAATCTGTAGAGACAGAAAGTAGGTTAGTGGTTGCCGGGGCCATGGTGGCAGCAGTAGTGGGATAACAAGAGGTATAAGGTACGTTGTTTCTTTTTTGGGTGATGAAAATGTTCTAAAATTGAATGGTGATGATAATACAACTCTGAACAATACTAAAAACCATTGGAATGAACACTTAAATGGGTGACTTGTATGGTCTCAATAAAGCTGTTCAAAAAAAGGCAAGGTGAGACAATTGTATATAGTATGCTATTGTAGGAAAGGGAGAAAAATACATGTTTACATCATGTTACATATACGTATATATGATTGAATTAAACAATATAAGGGTAAGCAACAACAACAAAAAAGTTTATTGTAGTCCATTAGGATTCAGTTGGAGAGCAGAATCACTCTGACATTACAGGATAGGGACTTTCTTTTCTCTTTTTTTTTTAGGATGCAGACTTTCTTAATAGTAATTTGCTTCGCACAGTTGTGGAAGGAGCTGGCAAAGATAGTGACTGCAAGGGGGAGTTGGGGAATCAGAGGAGTCACTAGCAAGCCAATCTGAGAAACCAAGTATGTCCAGCCGCCCAAACGATTACAGGGGAAGCTGCAGGGAGGTCTATAGGAAGCTCTTTCCTCAATAGAGCATGCCTCTCGGTCTGCTTCTGAGAATCCGTGGTGGCCTAGGGCCACTGTTGGTCAGTAGGGCCATCAAGTGGGAAGAAAAGCTAGACATGAATGAAGGAGAGCAAGAACCAGCTGGAAGCTGCTGGTCTTGACAACTGACCATGACAACCTTCACAGACTTGACTTTGAAACTATATAAATATTTTACATATTATAAACAAAATTAACATTTAAAAAAAGCAAAAATGAAAGAGACCTATGCATTTTTTTTTTTTCAAACCTATGCACATTGAGTTGGTGGCATACCCACACAGGAACTATTCCAAGTGACTTCAAAATAGTGATGTGATTATATGCCCCTAGCGGGATATATCCAAATGACAAGACAAACTTTTATACATTTTTTTACTTGCAAGTAATCTCTACACCCAACATGGGCTCGAACTCACAACCTCAAGACCAAGAGTGGCATGCTCTACCAGGCACCCCAACAAGACAAACTTAAAAATACCTAAACAGGGGCGCCTGGGTGGCTCAGTCGGTTA
This sequence comes from Panthera uncia, assembly GCF_023721935.1. Classification (NCBI taxonomy): domain Eukaryota; kingdom Metazoa; phylum Chordata; class Mammalia; order Carnivora; family Felidae; genus Panthera; species Panthera uncia. The sequence goes on from NW_026058668.1 coordinate 81,685, forward strand.
AGTGGCCGACTTCGGCTCAGGTCATGATCTCGCGGTCCATGAGTTCGAGCCCCGCGTCTGGCTCTGTGCTGACAGCTCAGAGCCTGGAGCCTGTTTCAGATTCTGTGTCTCCCTCTCTCTGACCCTCCCCCATTCATGCTCTGTCTCTCTCTGTCTCAAAAATAAATAAACGTTAAAAAAAAAAAAATACCTAAACAGTTTTTAGGAATCATGTTGTTGTTTTCTATGCTGGAATTGTTATTTTCAGACTGTTGTGAGTACTTTATAGGTAAAGTGAATGAGGAATTATGTTGGAGTCACTGAGAAGTGGGACTTCCAACATGGGAGAAAGAAAATACAGATGTAATTTTGATAATGTTAGGTAAAACCCTGTTGTCTTGAATTTGAGCTTATATTCAGTCATGAGTATGAATGCATTTCATCAGGAATGATAAATGATGCATTTTATCAGGAAACAAATGAAACATTTCCTGGGTCTATCCACTGAAAGGTCCTAGAAATAAGACCAACCCAGTAGCAGTGACCATCTCTAGAGCCCAGACTGGTCTCTAAAAATCTTTCCCATTAAAGGACCCGAGACTCCCTGGAGAGATAGCTGATTCCAGGTCTGGTGAGAGGAATGTGCTAGATGAATCTGGAGTATCTTGTCACACCAGAAGCAGGGAAGCTGACTATGGTTAAGGTAAAAAGGTTTAGGTGCCAGTTGGCCAAAGAGGACATAATTTGAGCATCAATAAGGAAAATAACTTCAATGGATAAAGCACACTGAATATGGTTAAATATGAATTTACTTCAAAATAATGCAGGGGAGGGCGCCTGGGTGGCTCAGTCCATTAAGCTTCAGACTTCAGTTCAGGTCATGATCTCACGGTTCATGGGCTCGGGCCCCGAGTCAGGCTCTGTGCTGAGAGCTCAGAGCCTGGAGCCTGCTTCAGAATCTGTCTCTCTCTCTGCCCCTCCCCTGCTCATGCTCATGCTCTGTCTCTCAAAAATAAATAAACATTAAACAATTTTTCAAAATAGTGCAAGGGAGAGAAGGAAGTTAGGATTGTTAACAGCTAAATCTGGATGATAGGTATATGAGGATTATTATATCATTCGCTCTACTTTTATGTACATTTGAAATTTTCTATAGTAAATTTGTGTGTGTGTGTGTGTGTGTGTTTTTTTTTTTTTTACAAAATTCCTGTGTCTTAGATAAGGCAAATATGGCAAAATATTAATATGTGGTACTATTCCTTCAACTCTTCTGTAAGTTTGAAATTTTTCTAAGTAAAACATTAGGAGAAAAAAATCTCCTTTGTCTCTTTGTCTTGATCCTTTTATCTCAGCTAGAGGCCTCACAGCTCAGACCTCAGGGCCCCAGGAACCACTCTGAGCAGTTTTTTGGAACTGAGAGAAGTGTTATGGTCACAGACCACCAAATGGAGTAGCCCCCAAACCCAGCAAGGTCGGAGCGAGGAGTAAAATCTAGGAGTCTCTGGACTCCTTCTAAATGTTGCTTGGGGCACTTAGAACTTCAAATCTACATGTCAGAGCTTCCATCAACTAGTGGAGTTGTGTGCTATTAAGACTTGCCTTCTACTGACCCTCTCATTGTCCTTCCCTCTCTCCCCGTGATTTAATGGTGAATAGAAGTAATTAAAGAAGTAGAGGAGGGGGCACCTGGCTTCCTTAGTCAGTGGAGCCTGGGATTACTCTTTAAGCATCATGTTGGGTATAGAAATTGCTTTAAATTTTTTTTTTTAATGTTTATTTATTTTTGAGACAGAGAGAGACAGAGCATGAACGGGGGAGGGGCAGAGAGAGAGGGAGACACAGAATCGGAAGCAGGCTCCAGGCTCTGAGCCATCAGCCCAGAGCCGGACGCGGGGCTCGAACTCGCGGACCGCGAGATCGTGACCTGAGCTGAAGTCGGACGCTTAACCGACTGAGCCACCCAGGCGCCCCTAGAAATTGCTTTAAAAAAAAAAAGGGTGGGGCTGGTAAATAACAAGCAAGTAGACAAATATTCACATGGCATGTTCAAAAGTATTAAACTATAAGTCTTTACAGCGTCTGAAGGAGGTGACTGGCTGCTTGTGGACACCCCATAGGGCTGTTGGGGTGATGGGGGAGATCCCAGTGGCAGGACTAGCTGAGCAGACAAAATTATTCTATATGAAAAATCAGGCTGTGCAGTGAACATTTGGACATTACAAACAGACAATCTGATTAGAAGAGAAGCAGAGATTTGGGAGAAATGGGGGCCCGACTGGAATCAGTAGACCTTTGGGGAAAGAGATACTGAAGTATGGCTTTCAGGAAGTTTGGCTGTGTCTTGTTAAAAAAATGAAAAATCAACTGAGTAAATTTTAAGATCTAATTGGCTTTCTTAAGCGCTTCAAGAATCAAACCACAGCTCATCTAGCACATAGAGGGGAGCTCCCGAGGAGTGCTACAAAAGGGAAGGTTTTTATAGGAAGGAGGGTGGGACAAGAAATTATTAGCAGAAGAAAAGAAAGGATTGTTCCAGACAAGGAGAGGGCTCCTGTGACGGATTACCTCATTGGTGCTGACCAGAAAATTCCTGGCTGACCAGTTAGGACTACATTGGGGGGAGGGGGGGAGGTCAAAATTGCACTTAGGTATTAAGCTCCTGTTTGGTGACTTGGCCTAGCATAAGTGACACCATCTTGGACCTGTGATTTTCTTTTTAACAGTCTGAACTGTCCTGAATTCCCTGCCACTTTAAAAATAATGACTTTCGTTATTTTTCAAGGCTTTGGACCAGACGAGAGTTTCTTTTGTGCGTGAAATGACAGGGCAATGAACTCTGAGTAGGAATAGGTAGACCCAGCTTGTTTTTTTTTTTATCTTTATTTATACATATGTATACGTGTATATATATGTATTGGTTTTTTTTTGAAAGAGAGAGAGAGAGCGTGCGCGCGCGAGCGGGGGAGGGGCAGAGAGAGAGAGGAAGACACAGAATCCGAAGCAGGCTCCAGACTCTGAGCTGTCAGCACAGAGCCCAATGCAGGGCTCAGACTCATGAACTGTGAGATCATGACTGAGCCAAAGTCAGATGCTTAATCGACTGAGCCACCCAGGTGCCCCATCCCAGTGTTATTTGTGAGTCACAGAATTACAAATTGTAGCTGTGTCCTGGAGGAAAAGGCTGCTATGAGAGGGACAGTGAGGGTAGTGGTGGCACAACTAACATTGGGAAATTGACACTTAGGCCAGTCAAAAAATGACAAAGAGCTAGTCATGGAAAAGGAATGGGGAAGAATTGCTCCAAGTAAAAGGAAATGGTAAGTGCAAAGCTCCTGAGGCAGGGCAGAGAAAATTTCATTCTACTGAAGGAACTTTAGCAAGTTTAATTGTTTTTTTCCTCCCCCAGAAAGAGGACTTCAACTACCTCCCTTTGACTCCATCTGTTCTTGATTGATTGATTTGTTGATTTCTTTCCAGTTTATCTCTTAACTCAGGCAAAAGACCCTGCAGGCAAAGCATCCGGTGAACCAAAACCACCCCCTCAAGCAATAGGGACTGCTCGAAGCCAGCGTGACTGACCCCAGGACAATGATGGACCTGACCTGTTCTGCCCACCTGCACGTACCCACCAACCTTTGTCCCACATTTTCCTTATACAATCCTGCAAGTATTTTCAGTGCTTTGAAGATGCTAGTCCGTTATCTTCCCGGTGTTGGCCTCACTGAAGTAAATACCTTTCTTGTGCCACCACCACTCGTCTCTCTGCCTTTGGATTTTGTCTGCAGCCATGGTCGGGCCTGGTCTGTCTGGGACCCCCAGAGCCACGTACTCTTGCACCCCTGTGCCTCAGTTACATGGGGATTGAAAAACATTAAAATGATGTGCGTCATTACTAAGCTACAAAAAGGCTAAAACGATATGTAGAGCTCATAAATGACTATAATTGACATTATTTTTCCACAGTCAAACCAGGTTTTCCATCTGTGTTTCCTCACTTTGATATTTCCTCATTATTTCTAGTCAGTGTTTAGGTCAATCATGTCCCCCTGTCACACACACTCACACGGGTCCTGGAGCCACCCCACATGCCCTACCCCAAGCTCCAGCAACTGTGTTCTCAGGCTCTCTCTCTATCCCTGTCAACTGTGCTGGTCTCTGATTTACCTCTTCTTGTCCTCTGACCCCACAATCCCTAATGCTAAAGGGATGGAGGCAGCATGTATGTGTGGAACTGGGTACTGTCTTCTTTGAGAATGACCTGGGGGTCACCAGAGTGAGTGAGTGCGTGGGGGAGGATGGGTGGGGGGGTTAGGTTGAAGGCTGGAGAAGCAGAGTGAAAATGGGCTCTGCATACCCTCAGAGACAGGAAAAAGACAGAGCCAGGGTTTGGTTCCCCCAAATATCTCCCTCCAAATATTCCCAAAGATAGAGCAGTGTGAACACCCAAGACTCTGCGGCCCTTGTCCAAAGTGGCCCACTGGATTTTGCATCTTACTCTCTTGCTCATATAACCTTGGTTATTTAAAAGTTTAAAAAATATTTATTTATTATTGAGAGACAGAGAGAGAGAGAGCATACTCGCCCATGCACACACACACGTAGAGGAGGGGCAGAGAGACAGGGACAGAGGACTGGAAGATGGCTCTGCAATGATAGCAGAGAGCCGGATGCAGGGCTTAAACTCATGAACTGTGAGATCATGAACTGAGCCAAAGTCGGACACTTAACCAACTGAGCCACCCAGGCGCCCCAACCATTTTTATGTTTTAATAAAAATGCAACTTTTCTATCCTCTCCCGGGCATCATGTAAAATTGAAGTCCTGACCGTGGTTTCTGTGGCCCTCGTTCACCACCGTGGATCCCAAGATATGAGCATCCTTGTTTGAGATGCAGAAAGCAGCAGCCACTTCTTTCTGCTGGCCCAGGGCAGTGGATATCATAGATGGCAGGTGGACAGTCATGCCAGCCAACTGCTCCCTGGCACCTCTGCATCCATCTGGGAAGCCAGGGCTTAGAGAGTGACTGACTGCCTGCTGTCTGTGCTTTGACTCCATCAGAGTCCTCTCCACCTGCCAGATGCTCCTGCTCTGGCTCTTGAATCAGACCACCCTGGCTCCAGCATTTACCCATGTGAGATAGGAAGAGTTACTTACCCTCTTGTGCTTCAGTTTCTCTTCCATAAAATGGTAATGCCCATTTCATATAGGGTGGTTTGGGAGACAAAATGAGATAATCCACACAACGTGCTTAGCTTGAGGCTCATTAATTATTAGCTATTTTCATTATGTTATTTTTCAAAAGCCATCCCCAATACTTCCTCCTCCAGGAAGCCCTCCTGAACTACACTAACGACTAAAATATATTCTTCCTTCTCTGATCCCAGAACTAGTAACAGCTCTTTGCCTTGCCGTAGAGATGCCTGGGACTTCACTATCCCTAAATCTAAAGGGGCTGTAAATGCCTTAAAGCCAAAAAGGCAAAGAAGAGAAGACATGGCAGTCCCTCAGGGGTCTGATATGCCACCCATTCTGATGTTTGATGTGTATCTTTCTGTTTGTGTCTTTTCAGTCTGTGTTGTCTTGTGTGCATGCATTTATTGGTATTATGTTAAGGGTCTCATTGGGTTCTTCTACTTTTTCAGCTCAGCACTGGATGTTTGTTTGAATCCCTGTTGCTATGAACACACCTGGTTGTAGAGGCTGCTTTTAGGTAACAGACTTGAGCAATGGAAACTTGAGCAAGGCAAAAGGACCCACAGTGACCACCAAGCTGAATACAAACAGGCTCATTAAGTGACCCACCTCGAAACAGCCCTAAATGACCAATGGGTTACTTGTATACAACCAGGCACAGTTACCAAAAAAGAGGAAAATTCCATATATTCCCATACTCCCTCACTCCACCCTATAACTATACCCCCCCCCCCGCCCATCGCCTTGTTGCAGCCTCTCCTTTATTGTCCTGCCCCCTGCTCCCTTGCAGTGTATCCAAGAAACTTCTATCTTTTTTGTTCTGCCTTGAGTGAATTCTTTCATGGTCTGTGCCCCCAGCCCCCACCCAATCCGGAGGCCTCACACTGATATCTCTGGTTGTATACTATCACATTTTACCCATCCACTCCCTCAATGCTGACCCTCAAGTCACCTCCAACTCCCAGCAACCACAAAACAACAACACAGCAAAGAACATCCTTTTACATGTCCTTTTCTGAGGCTGTAAGAGAAAGAGCTGCATTTTAGGGCCAAAGTTCGCTGTGTTTAGTCTCCCTCATTACTGCCAGACTGTTTTTCCAGAATGGTTGCCCCAGGGGACTCCCACCAGCAGTCCACCTGACTGTCACAGCTCCTCATTCCCCTACCTACCAACATCTACCTTTCTAATTTTGTCAGTCTAATTGAAAATTATATTTCATTGTCATTTTAACTTGTATTTTTCTGATCATAAATAATCTGACCATCTCTTCATATGCTTACAGGCTTGCTGGGGTGTCTGTTCCTTAAATGCCCGCTTAAGCCCTTGGAGTCTTTTAGCTTCTCCGGGCAGCTGAGCAGGCTCCAGAGTCTTGAGGATGGGGCCTGCCAGAGGCCTTGCACGAATGTCCAGGGCCTGGAGGCTGGGACAGTCCCCCCGTCCACGGGGACCTGCAGAGCCCAGAGTGGCCCCGACCCCCCAGCCTTGGATGTGAAAGGCGCGGGGCCATCGGCATGGGATGTCGAGGGAGCTCCAGGAGGCACCTGCAGCCTGGTCGGGGATGGGGACGGGGGTAGGTGATGTGCAGCTGCGCCCACATCATGCTCAAGGGCCAGGAGGGACCGAAGGGTCTGGAGCAGCGGCTTTCGCGCGCACCCTGGCGCTCCTGGAGACCCATGCCCTTCGACCCCAACTCAGCGCCCCCTTCCCTCCGCTCGCGGCGCCGCGCCCAGGCGGACGCGCGGCGGGCGGCGGGCGGTGGGGCAGAGGCGCGCGCCCGGGCTGCGGAGCGGCGGCATGGAGGAGCCCCCGGCGTGGGAGAACGACGGCCGTGAGTCAGCCGTGCAGCGGGACCCGGGGGCGGGCGCGGGCAGAGCCCAGAGGATCCCCGAACCCCCGCGGGGAGCGACCAAGCCTGCGATTGGCGCTGTCCTCGTGGCCACCTCGGTCGTGGGCTTCTTTGTGGCGCCCAGAGGAACGCGCACCGGGGTGGGGGGAGCATTGGCTGCGCGTCTGGGACTTGGCGGCGCCATCGGTCCTGAGAGCGGGGAGCTGCTGCGGTGGAGACATTAGCTAGAAATAAGATGGTTATGCGATCCTTTATTGAGTACTTACTTTGTGTGCCGGGAAGAGCCAGGACAGGCATGTTATTTGATCTTCACAGAGGCCCTATGGGTAAGACATATTGTTATCGCCATTTTGCAGAAGAGAAAGCTGAGGCCCAGGGTGATTAAATAAGTTACCCAAGGTCACACAGCCGTTAAGTGGTAGCAATGCTGAAGGCCCCAGCTCTGCCAGAATGTTGAGATTGGTTGGGGAATGAAGACCATAGCAGATAGGGAAAATGAAACCCACAGGAGGGGAGCTGTGGTGTGCTGCAGGTGGGATGAGGGCACCTGAGAGTCTTGCTCAAGGAGTGTGCTCAGTGCCAGTGTCTCTGGGCCGGTCAGCATCCATGTGAGCATCAGCCAGCCTGGGAGGCTTTGGCTGCACACCCTGGGAGGGGGAGAGAGAAAGATTGTGCCAATGTCCTCACACTGGGTTAAGGGGCTCTATCAAGGTGCTGTTTCAAAGGGTGCAGGGTTCTGCCTGGGTCAGAGGATCTCTTGAACCCACCCTCAAAGAATGTACAGCAATGGAGCATTCGTGTGTGGGGGAGGGAATTCTGGGCAGACCATGCATCATGGGGAAGGTCTCCCAGGCCAGGGTACAGTGTATATTTGATGTGGCCAGAAAGAGGATGCATGGGTTGAGGTGGATGGTAAAGAGATTAGGCTTGATTTCACTGGGGTCATGCAGGGTCTGCTTGCTCCCATTCAGACCCTTGGCTGTTTGCTGACACAAACAAGCCACTAAAAGGCCACCTGTAGGCTTCCACTAAGAGAAAGGGAGTCAGAGCTGGAAGGCATCTCTACAGATACCTTTCTTCACCCTTCTGCAGTTTTACAACCAAAGAAACCAAGGCCTCTGAGGGTCACATGGCTAGCCTTAGGAACCTGCTGCTAGAAAGTAGCAGACTGGGTACTAGATCCCCAGCTTCTCTAAACTCACATCTAAAGTGCCAGCTTTTTTCCTGAACTTGGATCATGATGTTGTTCAGCCAAGAGGCTAAGGAAACAAAAGCTCGGGACCCAGGGCTTTTGGAGGTGTTTGAGATCTGAGAAGGGTTCTTCCAGAAGAGCCCTGTTCTCACCTATAAGAAAGGCATCCCTTTTGGGGGTGGGAAAGGGTGGAGCTAGCAGTGGAGACCACACCTGGAAGATGGTGTTTTCCCCACTCCCCTGCAATATTGACCTGAAGCTGCCTCTCCCTCAAAGCCTCTTTCCTGCCATTTACTTGAGCTTGTGGTTTGATTTTCCAGGGGACTAATGAGTCTTAATTGGGACAGCATCTTATGGTTCCAATGCCTGTGAAGAGTTTTAATGATTTGTATGTCACTCATTCATTCAACAAATGTGTGCCAAGGCCTGAATTTGGGGATTCAGCAATTAACAAATAAGACCTCCCCTGTCATGGGCTTATAATGGGGGAAGCAGACAATAAACCTCATCAATATGTAAGTATAGCATATGTCTGTGGTGAGGGGTGCTATAGAGAAAAATAATGCAGGGGGGCGGGTAGGAAAGGTGCTTTCTTTGGTTGGGATTTCACAGGCTTAGAGAGCCCTGAGTGAAGGAGGCCCTACTACTTCCATGTCTTTGGCCACCAGAATTTATTCTCTGACCCCTTTGCTTTGGAGAAATAATAGTGATAATGATGATGATGGCTCTATTTGCCAGATACCATGCTAGGGGCTTTTCATATCTTATATCTAATCATTACAATAACCCTACAGGGTGGCACACATTCCCCATTTTGCAGATGAGGGAACTGAGGCACAGGATAATTAAGTAACTCAAGTCACATGGCCGGGAAGTGACTCAGAGCTGAACTTAGGGCCATGTGATCGCCCAAGGGCAGCAGCTCCAAGGTCCTTAGGTTGTATCTATGAGGCCCAGGAAAGCACAAGACCCTCTCCCATATCTGGAAAGCAAATTGATGGCAGGCCTGTCACCTCAGTGCTTTCCAGCCTTCTCTGACAAGTCACTGGCCACCTGTCCCTGGATACACCAATGGGCTAGATCTGGACATTCACATTGGACCAAACATGTAGGATGATGTGGGTTTGGGGGCAATCAAACCACAGATTACCTGCCTTGTGATGACTGTGCAAAGGGCCAGCAAATATTTGTGCCTTGTGCTAGTGTATCTAAACCTTTCTGGAGGAGGGACAGGTATCTATAGTCTGAGGATTTTTGTGTCACTGATAGAAGCAGAATCTTATGGGTTCTTCCTTATGCCCAGCTTTGGGCCTGCTGTGAGCTGTAGGTGGATCAGCAAGGGTCAGATGTGGCCAGGGCCCCAAGGAGCTTGCAGTCCAGCCAAGGACACCAGACATCCTCACAAGACAAGAGCAGTCAGAATGACAGCAGTGTGGGGGTCTGGTGAGAGGTGCCCTGGACCACATCACCAGGCCTGGGTCCTCCTGGCTTGGCCACCACCCCTCTGAGCAGAGCCCACTGCTGCCAATGGCAGGAGGCCAGCAGGGGGAGCTCTGAGGCTCCCTCTAGTCGGAGATGATGGTGCAGCATTGAGGCAAGAGGAGCCCTGAGAGAAGGCAAATCAGGGTGGGGCCTACAGCTGGGAGGCAACAGCTGGTTAGGATTGGGGATGAAGAGAGATGAGATGGAGGGACGAGGACAGAGAAGCCGGGTGATATGCCTCTGGCCTTGCCCGTGCCTGATGAAGTAGGTGGCTCAGTAAATCCTGGCTGCCTTCTTCAGTGGACAAAGCCATAGAAAGGTAGTCATCAACCCCAGTGGGAATGAATTCCATTCCCTTCCTCAAGAGCTGCTCTTAGGGTCGTGAAAACTGGATGATGGGGCACCTCTGAGGGCCATGACAGGCACACACCTGGCTCCTGTGGATGGTCTTGCCGTGCTGTCCCATCTTTAGGGTTTTGCTGAGTCCTGGTTGTGTGGACATGGGTTGAGTTAGTGAAGAAAAGCAGCTTGTCTGGGGACGTCCCCTAAAAGCGGGGAGAGGCATCCCTGCCACCATTTCCAGCTGGAAGACCCCCTGTCTGGGACACGTTCAGGGCCAGGGAGGAGCTGTTCACCTCTCCTCTGTATGCAGTGTGGGGTGCTCTCCCCCTCATTCCATATCCCCTTTTCTGCCCCTAGTGCTTCCTCTGGAAAGGCAGCTCCATGAAGCTGCCCGTCGGAACAACATCGGAAGGATGAAGGAACTGATCGAGAGGAAAGTCAACATCAGGGCCAGAAACCACGTTCGTAAAGGGGCTCTTCCAAATCAGGGTGCCTGGATAGGAATAGTGCCTGCATGATGACACCTCCATGCAGGAGGAACAGTTCCTGGAGCTGGAGGCAGGAGCATTTGCATATGTTACTTGGGGGAGCCTCAGATTGTCCACTTTGGCTTAAGGTCTCTGGGGCCTCTCTGAAGTCAGGGATTCCTAGCCAGGCTTGGGCAATTTGAGAACTCACGCGCTCAATCCCCATCCCCCACCTGAAAGGCACACACAAGGAACAAAGGTTAGAGTCAGGAGGGCAGGGGGGTTGAAGGTCAGGAATCAGAGGCTGACAGATAGGCAGATAAGGGCAGAAGACTGGAGGGAGAAAGATGAAATGATGCCTATGGTCAGAAATCCAGGGGTTCAAGACCATGAAAGGCCAGACCAAGACAGGCTGAGCATGTGTGAGGAAGCAATTTAGTTTAGATCTCTGAGCGCCCACTATGGGCCCAGGCAGATCCTGGGGGGCTCAAAGACCAGACAGGGAGGCAGACCTAGCCCACTGATCAGACCTCAGGGAAGGCTGCTGATGGAGTGATCTATAGCCCCGCTGGGGGAGGAGACAGAGAAAAGCCATTCCTTCTGATGGGGAGCCCTGGGGATAGTCCTGGGTGCCACTCAGGGTAGCTTTTCCCTACCTTGGGGCTTCTGGCTGCCAGGCTTGTCTTAGGGGGATGTCAGCCTGGGTGGGAGGTCAGTGGAGGCTGAAAGGGTTGGATGTAGGATTCCTGCCTGCAGCAGAGGCTGCTCTGTCTGGGGTGACACGACAAGGGTATGACCTGGGTCTTCAGGGCCTGCCTGGGGCCCAGTAAGAGTAGGAGGAATTCCCAGAGATGTCTGATGTGCTCATCCACCTGTTTCCTGGTGGTCCTCACTCACCCCCTGAGAGGTGAGGAGGGCAGGAAGGATTAGTCCTATTTATAGATCAAGGCAGGCACAGACAGTCAACAAGTCACCTCAGGTCACACATTTCATTGATAATTGGAGCCTCAGTCTCAGCTCCTGGGCAAACACTTGCAAGGAAGCATGGACTTGTAGGATGATAGGATGCTAATGCCAGATTCATTCATTTACTTGTTTGTTTATTCATTCAATCCATCAGTATTTCTGAAGGGCTTACTCTGTGCCGGCACTGTGCTAGGTGCTGGGGACAGAGCAGAACTTGTGCAGAAGGAGTCCCTGCCCTCTTGGAGTCCCGGTGGGGAGAACAGATATTAAACAATGTGTCTCATGAACGGTTCCTTCCCACTGTGATTAAGTTGAGAGCATGTGGAGGGTCTGAGGGGGCCCCCCTACCTGTAGCAACCAGGGATTTTTGCAGGAGCCTGAGTGAAGACAGGAAGAGGGGATAGTGTGGGCAGAAGCCTTGAGGAAGGAAGGCCACACAGAAAATTAGCATTTCCTTTTGTTGTTCCCTTTTAAGCTAAAAACTGCAGGTCATGAGCTGGAGGAAGGAGGATTCCCCCAGTCCTGCTCAGATGTGCTGAGGCCAAAGACCATGATGAACTTCCAGGGTAGTCTGACAAAGGGGTGGGGGACCAGGCCCCTTCAGCCCATTCTGAAGGAAGAAGGGGATTGACCCAGGTAGTCAGGGGCCCTCAGGGACTAGGACAATAATCCTCCGACTGGTGGCTGTCCAGCAGAGGGAGCAGCAGGAACAAAGACAGGCCGTGGGGGAGTAGTTTGGCATTTCTAAGCCGTGGCAGGCAGGGCCTCACAGGGCCTAGGGTTAGGAGTTTGTCCCAAGAGCAGTGGGAAGCTGTGCAGTTTTAGGTGAGAGACGGATGGGTCTAGTCATTGTGTTTGACTATGTTCATTTCAGCTGCTGTCATGTGGAGGAGGAGAAAGGGGCCTGAGTGGGGCTGGGGCCCTGCCCTCTTGTCACTAGAGCCAGCAAAGGCCCTTCCACCCTGCAGACCAGCTGAATTGCAGCTAAGGAAGTGGGAGAGGGTGGGGAGGTGGGCCAGGCAGGCAGCTGGTGCCTCACAGCTCTTCTCTCTCTCCTGGCAGGTGGGCAGGGTAGCCCTGCACTGGGCTGCGGGTGCAGGGCATGAGCAAGCTGTGCGGCTGCTCCTGGAGCATGAGGTTGCTGTGGACGATGAGGATGCGGTAGGGGACCCCTCATTCGGGTTAATATTTCCAAATGATCCTGAGATCATATTCTCTGCCTCTCTGCCTCTCCCCTCAACCCTCTCCCCTCAGTCTTCAAGGGCCAGTGACACTGCAATGATCCCAGTTTTCCCCTGTACAGCCATAAGGACCTCTCCAATTTCAAGAGCTTTTTAGTTCTCAGCCTTTCAGTCCCACATGATACCATGTGAACAGGGAGAGATATGGGCTGTAGAACAAATAATTGGGTGGATTGATAAAGGACTTTTTAGTAAAATACTCAGGAGGTAGGTCTCTCATGATATGCCATGGGACTCTGCTCTTTAACATTTTAACCAGAGACTGGAATGAAAACTAACAGTCTTACTAACAAATTGGCAGGTGACACATTGCCGAGAGAGAGCACTAAAGAATAACAGGGTCTAGGTTTGAGGAAAGGGCTGGGTCTGACAATGACATTTGACAGGGATACACTTAAGAATCCAAGCTTAGGGGCACGTGGGTAGCTCAGGGGATTGAATGTCCAACTCCTAATGTATTATTATTTTTATTTTTTTTAAATATTTATTTTTGAGAGAGAGAGAGAGAGAGAGAGAGCAGGGGAGGGCCAGAGAGAGAGGGAGACACAGAATCTGAAGCAGGCTCCAGGCTCTGAGCTGTCAGCACAGAGCTGGATGCAGGGCTTGAACTCAAGAACGGTGAGATCATGACCTGAGCCAAAGTAGATGCTCAACCAACTGAGCCACCCAGGCACTCCTGAGTGTTCAACTCTTGATTTCGGCTCAGGTCATAATCCCAGCACTGTGGGATCAAACCCCATGTCGGGCTCCATGCTGAGTGTGGAGCCTGCTTAAGATTCTCTCTTTCTCTCCCTCTGCCCCTCTCCCCAGTTCACTCTCTCTCTCACTCTAAAATTAAAAAAAAAAAGGGACACCTGGGTGGCTCAGTCTAAGCATCTGACTCTTGATTTTGGCTCAGGTCATGATCTCACAGTGTGTAAGTTTGAGCCCTGTGTCGGGCTCCGTGCTGACAGTGTAGAGCCTGCTTGGAATTCTCTCCCTCTCTCTTTGCCCCTCCTCTGCTTGCATTCTCCTTGCCTCTCACAAAATAATTAAATAATGGGGTGCCGGGGTGGCTCAGTCAGTTAAGCATCCAACTTCAGCTCGGGTCATGATCTCACAGTTCATGATTTCGAGCCCCGCGTCGGGCTCTGTTCTGACAGCTCAGAGCCTGGAGCCTGCTTCGGATTCTGTGTCTCCTCTTCTCTCTGCCCCTCCCATGCTCATGCTCTGTCTCTCTCTGTCTCTCAATAATAAATAAACGTTAAAAAAATTAAATAAAATAAGTAGATAAATAAATGTTAAGGCATTATAAACTTCCCTGCAGAGATTTACCTTTAACAGAAATACTTTTCTTTGCCCTGGATTGTCTTTGCTGCCAGGCCCCAGCATGAGGGGGAGCTTAATTACAAACTGGGGCTAGGGGGTGCGGCAGCAACACCTTCTTCCCCACTCCTGCCCCATCTCCTCATTTAGAGCTGACGCTAAAAGGAGAGTATCAGGGCGCCAGGTGGCTCAGTCGGTTAAGGGTCCGACTTTGGTTCAGGTCACAATCTCACGGTTGGTGGGTTCAAGCCCCGTGTCAGGCTCTGTGCTGACAGCTCGGAGCCTGGAGCCTGCTTCTGATTCTGTGTCTCCCTCTCTCTCTGTCTCCCCCCCCCCCCCCACATTATATCTCTCTCTGTCTCTCAAAAATAAATAAATGTAAAAAAAAATCTCTTAAAAGGAGAATATCTAGGATCCTTAGTCTGAGTTTCCCAATAAAATACTGGAATGTCATGTGATAGGCCTTTGCCCCCAAAGACCCCTCCACTGTCACCGCTGTGCTCTGTTATTTCTTATTTCTTCCTTGAGGGAATGAGTGAGAAAAGAAGGTATGAGGAAGAATAGTAAGAGAGAGAGAGAGTGCTTTTATAACTCTTCTCTATTTTCTTTGCAAATAGTAATAAATGTATTTTGAAAATTAAGAAAGGTGATGGATATGCCTACTTTAGTAACAGAAGGGTGAGGGAGACAAGAGAGGGAAATCCTGCTGTTGGGGGGAAGGTCTCTAGGGATATACCATAGGGCTCTGTCCTGGACAGTTCTTGGAACTAGTGCAGAAGTATCCCTGGGGTTCCCACTGACAGGAGGCTCTGGCTCTCATGACTCTCCTCTCCCAGCCCTGAGCCTTGATCCTTTTCATTCCCAGGTTCCTGTGGGCTTCCTGCCCCCACCCGCCCGGGGCTGGGGATGAGTATACATTCTCTCCCTCAGCCAGCCAGCCCACAATTACTGATATTCTACCCAGTGCTGGGTCTTCCGCATAACCCCATGAGAGCAGAGGTCAGGGAAGGGGCTCTGATGATCTCAGAGTGCTTCACAGATGCAGGAAGAGCTCCTGCAAACAGGTGGTGAGCCGCCATCAAAAAAGGGCCCAGACATATTCTCAGTTGTTCCAAAGGGCATGTGGGGTGGAAGGCACCAGGGATTCAGATTTTAGTACAGCGGAAAGAGGGATTTTCCAACAGTGAGTGGTGTTTTTCAGTGCAGTAGATGTCTTTGTAAGGTGGCAAGGCGTCTTCTGGCTTAAGCCATCTGCCTGGAGGACGTCCTGTAGGAGATTCAAACAGTTGGTTCTCAAACACCAGTCCAGGGTGAGGTCTTTACCAGTCACAGCAAATCAGAAAATAAGAACAATGTAGTGTGTTTTTCATGAAGCTGTATTCGGAAAGAGCATCTTCTCTAATTAGTTTCTCCCCAACTTTTTGTATTAAAATATTCCTGCTTTTTTTTTTAAAGAACTTTTTTAATGTTTATTCATTTTTGAGGGGGGGGGGGGGGGGGGGAGAGAGGAGGACAGAGGATCCAAACCAGGTTCTGTGCTGACAGCACAGACAGTGTGGGGCTTGAACTCATGAACTGTGAGATCATGACCCGACCTGAAGTTGGACGCTCACCCGACTGAGCCACCCAGGCATCCCTAAAATGTTCCTTGTTTATTACATGCTGGGGAGAATAGATGGTAACTGTTTTCTTTTTAAATTTTATTTAGCAAAAACAAAAGTTTGCAATAATCAGCCCCTATTTTGGGCTTTACTAAAAAGTCCTATTTCTATATTTTGTCTCAGCCCCTATTTTTAAAAAATGCCATGGTTTTTATATTCCTAAATCTTGGTGCTCCCCAGCCCGGGTGGCACTTATGGTCCCTTATGGTTGTATGATTTTCAGTGCAGACATGGGCCCAGGTGGCACAGCCATACCTGCTTACATTCTTCTCACCTCCTCCCTGTGTCCTCTCCCCCAGTTTGGGATGAACTCGCTTCTCCTGTCTGCCTGGTTCGGCCACTTACAGATCCTGCAGATCTTGGTCAACTCTGGGGCCAAGATCCATTGCAAGAACAAGGTAAGGCCTCAGATGGCAGACCCCTTGCTCCCGGAGTCTCTGCCGCCTCTGTGCCCTGCCCCTGCAGCATGGGTCTGCCCCCACCTCTGCTCCCTCCTACTCCCCG